>NW_020959284.1:7841-10149 GCF_003031625.1 Empidonax traillii | reverse complement strand
CCTCCTCACCCCCTCTGCCCCCTCCTCACCCCCTCTGCCCCTCTCCTCACCCCCCAGGCTCCTTCAGGACCCCACACACGAAGTGGGGTTGGGGATGGGGGGGCCCTTGGGGGGATTTTGAGTGGGGCTGGTCCTTTCCTGACCCCTTCATCCCCCCCTGGGGTGAGTGAGGGGTGTGCGTTGGAGAGGGTGTCACGGAGGAAGTGGGATCATCCCACCTCTTCTCCCCTCCCCAGCCCACCCCATCACAGGCACAGGCTGGGAATTGGGGTCGGACCATCCCCCTTTGGGGGAATTGGAGGGTCCTCTTCCCCCCTCAGCACCGTTTGGGGGATGGTTTTAGGAACAGAGCAATCCCTTCCCCGTGGCCTTATCCCACCCCTGTGCCCCGGGATTCCCGCTGGAATCCGGGCCCCCCCGGATCGCCCCCTGCGAGGGTCCCAAAGCACGGATAGAAGCGACCAGTTCTTCCCTAAATCCCAAACACAGCTTTGGTGGTGCTGGAATTCCCCTACTTAGGGCAGAAATCCCGGCCTCCCACCTCCTCCATCCTCAATCCCAGCCCCACGTTTGGGAGGGTCGGGTCAGGTCGCTCCCGTCACCCGGGAGGCTCCATCCGAGCGGGAAGTTCGGTGAATCCCGGCCGGGGGGGTGGGAGTTGGAGGAGATGGAGGGGGATTTGAGGACAAGGGGCCTTTGGGGCCGGCCCGGGAAACACCGTGTGGATCCCTGGGAATGAGGGTTCTCCCTGCTCAGCCGGTGCCAGGCTGGGTTTAATCCCACCTGGATCCAAGCTGATCCCGCCGTTGGACCGTCCTGGCAGGGTTGGGATTGAAGGGCTTTCCTTGGGCGTGGAATCCGTGGGGTGGCTCCAGGGAACGAGCTTTTATCCCTATTCCTGGGTTTGAGCCCCAGCTTTGGGTGGCCCCTCCATCTCCCTCTCCCCACGGGGGAGATTCCAGTGGGGAGAGGCAGAGGGGGTCTGGTTTGGGGGGCGAGGGGAGCTCCTGGAAAAGGGAAGGGCTGTGGGCGCTGGGATCCTCCCCAGGTGGGATTGGGAGTCACCAGGTGGAGTTGGTGGGGTTTGGTGGTGGAAGGGAGTGGAGCAACTGGTGGAGGCAGAGGAGGATGATCCTCACCCCCCCCCCCAGGTGCCGAGGGCCGGCGTCTTCCAGCGCACTTCCCGATCCTTGGAGTTAACCGAGGGATTGGAGCGAGCAGGGGGAAAATCAGGGCTTATAATTCACTTTATGGGGCCCAATTAACAGCCCTGGCTGGGGTGGGTGCCCATCCTCAGCCTGGCCGTGCGGGGACGATGCCGGAGCAGGGCAATCCCGGGATCCAGACGTTCCTCTGCCCTGAGGAACAAGGCGCTGGAATCGCAACCAAAGGCTCTGCTGCCCCGGCTGGGGGGGTGGTTCCCTCCGAAAGCGGCCCCTCGGGCAGGAATTCGGTGCCATTTGGGCCGAATCCGTTGAGTTTTGTGGCTTTTCGGCGCCGAGTTCCCACCCGGATTGGGCGCTCGGGGTTTATCCCGCTTCCTCCGGGTAAACTCGGGGAAGAGACGTGGGGATGCAGCCTCTGGGCTCGTGTCATTTCTTAGTTAAAAGCCAACGAGGCGATTTGGGGGCTGGGAAATGGATTTGGGGGCTGGGAAATGGATTTGGGGGCTGGGAAATGGATTTGGGGGTAAACCCGTGGATCTGGCAGAGGGATCCGTGCCGGGATCCCTGCGTGAGGAGCAGGGGGGGGAGAGGCGCAGCCGGCTCTTCTTCCCTCCTTGGGTTCATTAATTAATTAATTAGCCATCCTGGGGCAGCAGGGGGTTCTACCTGGCTTGGAGACGGGAGCAGGAGCTTTAGGGAAAGTCCCTAAAGTTTCGTGGGAAAACCTCTTGGGAATCAGAGGGAATGAGGGGGCATCAGTGCCCTGCAGGGTGCCGAACCCTCTGGAGGCGTTTTGGGGGACACCCTCTGGGTGTGGGGAGAGGAACCCTCGGGAGCAGAGCCCTGGGCTTTGGCACCCCTGGAATTGCTGCTCCCGCTCCGGCTCACCGTCTCCCCGTGCCTTTCAGCTCCCGGAACGCCGCGGTGCCATCTCCATCTCCCTGCCGGAAGATTCCCCGTAAAGGCCTCTGGGACGCTCGGGACGGGCGTTGGGAAGCAAAAATGGTAAGGGGGGTGGGGAAAACGCTCTCCATATCCACGGGATGGGCATTCCCCGTCCCCGGGGACGCCCCTGAGCCGACCCCGACTCGTCCCTTGGCAGCGCCCGATGCGGATCTTCGTCAACGACGACCGGCACGTGA
>NW_020959284.1:0-1861 GCF_003031625.1 Empidonax traillii | reverse complement strand
AATCTACCACACTGATAATCGGCTTATCAATAACCCACCACACTGATAACTGGCTTATCAATAACCCACCACACTGATAATTGGCTTATCAATAATCTACCACACTGATAATTGGCTTATCAATAACCCACCACACTGATAATTGGGTTATCAATAACCCACCACACTGATAATTGGCTTATCGATGACCCACCACACTGATAATTGGCTTATCGATGACCCACCACACTGATAATTGGCTTATCAATGACCCATCATGCTATTAATTGGCTTATCAGTTACCCATCCCATTGTTTATTGCCTTATCAATGACCTATCTCATTGCTAATTGGTCTATCAGTTATTGCTTTATTAATCACATTAATTGCCAGGTTGCTTCATCAATTACCCCCTCCCATCACTATCAAACTGCTCACCTTGTTATCAGTTTGATGACTTATCAATTATCAGCTCAGGTCGTTAATGAGCTGTTTTGCCAGTTGCTGAATCACATTTCATTAATTACCCAGCACTTCATTAATTACCCAATCACACTGTTGGTGGTTTTATCAGTTATCAGTTTTATTGATTATCAAGCCACGCCACTACTGCTGGCAGAGGCTTCCACCAGCTCTATCAGGTCAAATAATGTTAATTATCAAATCAAATAATAATTAAATAATATAATTCCCATCGGGTTTCACGGTGACGTCATCGAATAGTTTCATCGATAAGTGTTAATTAATTAAACCCCACTGTTATAAAATATCTTTATGGGCTGTTACCAAGTTTTGTCGATCATCAAGGTGGCTTTATCAATTATCAAATCCCGTTAAACAGGCGTTTTTATCAGTTAATCAGCCAGCTGGGTGTCACCTGCTCGTTGTGTTAATTACCTAATCGCGTTGTGATCCGACTGCTCTTACCAATCCACGGTTTCCACAGCCTGGCTCCTCCTCTGGGAACTGGAAGCTGCTCCATGCTGGGTCCCTTTCCTGGAGTCCCTTTTCCTGGGGTCCTTTTCCCAGGATCCCTCTCCCAGGGTCCCTCTCTGGGATCCCTTTCCAGGGTCCCTCTCCCAGGATCCCTTTCCAGGATCACTCTCCCAGGGTCCCTCTCTTGAGGTCCCTTTCCCAGGATCCCTCTCTGGAATTCCTCTCTGGGATCCCTTTCTGGGGTCCCTTTCCCAGGATCCTTCTCCGGGATCTCCAGGATCCCTTTCTGGGATCCCTTTCCAGGGTCCCTCTCCCAGGATCCCTTTCCAGGGTCCCTCAAGGTCCTGGGATCCCTGTCTGGGGTCCCTGTCCCAGGATCCCTGTCTGGGGTCCCTGTCCTGGGTCCCTCCCGCAGGATCCCTGTCTGGGATCCCTCTCCTGGGCTCCCTGTCCCAGGATCCCTTTCTTGGGGTCCCTCCCCAGGATCCCTTTCTTGGGGTCCCTGTCCCAGGATCCCTGTCTGGGGTCCCTGTCCTGGGTCCCTGTCCCAGAATCCCTATCTGGGATCCCTCTCCCAGGGTCCCTGTCCCAGGATCCCTTTCTTGGGGTCCCTCCCCAGGATCCCTTTCTTGGGGTCCCTCCCCAGGATCCCTTTCTTGGGGTCCCTGTCCCAGGATCCCTGTCTGGGGTCCCTGTCCTGGGTCCCTGTCCCAGAATCCCTGTCTGGGATCCCTCTCCCAGGGTCCCTGTCCCAGGATCCCTGTCTGGGGTCCCTCCCCAGGATCCCTCTCCTGGGGTCCCTGTCCCAGATCCCTGTCTGGGGTTTCTATCCCAGATCCCTGTCAGGGTCCCTGTCCCAGATCCCTCTTTGGGGTTTCTATCCCAGATCCCTGTCCCAGATCCCTGTCCCAGATCCCTCTTTGGGATCCCTGTCCCAGATCCCTGTC
>NW_020959283.1:7946-10153 GCF_003031625.1 Empidonax traillii | reverse complement strand
ATGGGGTTCAACTCAGCCCCAAAAGTTCCCGGAATTCCCTGGAGAAGGAGGAGCAGGAAGCACCCAATGGTGGTTCAGTGCAAGCCCTTCCCTAGGGTGGCTTCTTCCAGGATAAGTTTGGGATAAACTGCCACTGCAGAGCAGGATTTTGGGGATGGACACAGTGGGAAAAGAGCTCCAGAGGCCACGGGAATGGGTGCATGGATATCCACAGGGAATGGGTGCATGGATATCCACAGGGAATGGATATCCACAGGGAATGGGTGAATGGATATTCCCAGGAATGGGTGGATGGATATCCACAGGGAATGAGTGGATGGATATCCACAGGGAATGGGTGGATGGATATTCCCAGGAATGGGTGGATGGATATCCACAGGGAATGGGTGGATGGATATCCACAGGGAATGGGTGGATGGATATCCACAGGGAATGGGTGGATGGATATTCCCAGGGAATGGGTGGATGGATATCCACAGGGAATGGGATTTAACTCAGCCCCAAAACTTCCCGAAATTCCCTGGAGAAGAAGGATCAGGAAGCCCCCAGGGATGTTTGACTGGAAGCCCTTCCCCAGGGTGGCTCCATCTGGGATAAGGTTGGGATAACCCTCCATTCCCGAGCAGGATTTCTCCCCATTCCCGGTGGGATGGCTCCCAGCATCTCAGCCCATCCCAGTATCCCGCTTTCCCGCCCTCACCGAACATCCAGACGTCGCTGGCCGTGGTGAAGCGCCGGAAGTTGATGGATTCGGGAGACATCCACTTGATGGGCAGGCGGGAGACGGAGGCTGGAAAGGGACGGGAAAGGGTTGGGGAGGGCGGGGACAATCCTGGCCCCTGCTGGGACAATCCCGGCTCCCAGGGAAGGGATCTCGGTGGGCAGGAATTCCTGGGTCCAGGGAAGGCATTCCCGGCTCCCAGGGAAGGGATTCCCAGCTCCAGCGGGAAGGGATCTCCATGGGTAGGGATTCCCAGCTCCCAGGGAAAGGATTCTCAGCTCCCAGGGAAGGGATCTCCATGGGTAGGGATTCCCAGCTCCCAGGGAAAGGATTCCCGGCTCCCTGTGGGAAGGGATCCCCATCTCCTAGGGAAGGCATTCCCGGTTCCAGGGAAGGCATTCCCGGCTCCCAGGGAAGGCATTCCCGGCTCCCAGGGAAGGGATTCCCAGCTCCTAGGGAAGGGATCTCCAGCTCCTAGGGAAGGGATCTCCAGCTCCCAGCGGGAAGGGATCCCCAACTCCCAAGGAAAGGATTCCTGGCTCCCAGGGAAAGGATTTCCGGCTCCCAGTGGGAAGGGATCCCCAGCTCCCAAGGAAAGGATTCCTGGCTCCCAGGGAAAGGATTCCCGGCTCCAGAGGGAAGGGATCCCCAGCTCCCAGTGGGAAGGCATTCCCAGCTCCCAGCGGGAAGGCATTCCCAGTCCCAGGGAAGGCATTCCCGGCCCCAGGGAAGGCATTCCCGGTTCCATGGAAGGCATTCCCAGTTCCAGGGAAGGCATTCCCGGTTCCAGGGAAGGCATTCCCGGCTCCCAGGGAAGGCATTCCCAGTCCCAGGGAAGGCATTCCCGGCCCCAGGGAAGGCATTCCCGGTTCCATGGAAGGCATTCCCGGTTCCAGGGAAGGCATTCCCGGCTCCCAGGGAAGGCATTCCCGGCTCCCAGGGAAGGCATTCCCGGCCCCAGGGAAGGCATTCCCGGCTCCCAGGGAAGGCATTCCCGGCCCCAGGGAAGGCATTCCCGGTTTCATGGAAGGCATTCCCGGTTCCAGCTTCCCCCCCACCTTTGTAATACTCCTCGTCCTCGATGTAGCGGGAGAGGCCGAAGTCTCCCAGCTTGACGCAGTCGGGAGAGGCCACCAGGATGTTCCGCACCGCGATGTCCCTGCGGGGACACGGAGGAGGGGGACACGCCCGGACAGCCGGGAGAACCGCCGGAGTGAGCAGGGAGAGGGAGGGGACACGCCCGGATAACCGGGATAACGGCGGGAGTGAGCAGGGAGGGGCAGGGAGAGGGAGGGGACACACCCGGATAACCGGGATAACAGAGGGGATTGAGGAAAGAGAGCCTGGGAGGGACAGGGATGGGGAGGGAGAGGGATGGAGAGGGAGGGAACACAGCCAGATAACCGGGATAACAGCAGGGAGTGAGGAGAGAGAACCTGGGATGGGGACGGAGAGGGATGGAGAGGGAAGGGACACACCTGGATAA
>NW_020959283.1:0-3660 GCF_003031625.1 Empidonax traillii | reverse complement strand
GCCCCACCCACCTCCCCGTAGGGATAGAGCTCCATGACGATCCAGGTGGGCTCGTCCTCGGCGATGCCGATGAGCTTCACGATGTGCGGGTGGTCCAGCTTCTTCATCAGCACTGGGGGGAGAGGGGGAACGTCTGGGGGGGCATTCGGGGACCCCAGAGCCTGTCCCGGGGTGATTCCCAAATCCCAGCCCCGGGGTGATCCCCAATCCCAGTCCTGGGGTGATTCCCAATCCCCAATCCCAGGGTGATTCCAAATCCCAGTCCCAGGGTGATCCCCAATCCCAGGGTGATTCCCAATCCCAGTCCCGGGCTGATTCCCAATCCCAGTCCCAGGGTGATTCCCAGTCCCAGGGTGATCCACAATCCCCATCCCAGGGTGATTCCCAATCCCAGTCCCGGGGTGATTCCCCAATCCCAGTCCCGGGGTGATTCCCAATCCCAATTCCAGGGTGATCCCCAATCCCAGTCCCGGGGTGACTCCCAATCCCAGTCCCGGGGTGATCCCCAATCTCAATCCTGGGGTGATCACCAATCCCAGTCCCGGGGTGATTCCCAATCCCAGTCCCAGGGTGATCCCCAATCCCAGTCCCAGGGTGATTCCCAATCCCCAATCCCAGGGTGATTCCCAATCCCAGTCCCAGGGTGATTCCCAATCCCAATCCCAATTCCAGGGTGATTCCCAGTCCCAGGGTGATCCCCAATCTCAATCCCGGGGTGATTCCCAATCCCCATCCCAGGGTGATTCCCAGTCCCACTCTCTGGATGATTCCCAGTCCCCATCCCAGGGTGACTCCCAGTTCCAGGAGTGTTCCCCAATCCCCACCCCAGGATGATTCCCAATCTCAATCCTGGCATGATCCCAAATCCCTATCCAAGGATGATCCCCAATCCCCATCCCTGGATGATCCCCAATCTCAATTCCAGGGTAATTCCCAGTTCCAGAGTGATCCCCAATCCCAGGGTGATCCCCAAATCCCAATCCCAGGGTGATCCCCAATCCCAATCCCAGGGTGATCCCCAATCCCCATCCAAGGATGATCCCCAATCACAATTCCAGGGTAATTCCCAGTTCCAGGGTGATCCCCAATCCCCATCCCAGGGTGATGCCCAATCACAATTCCAGGGTGATCCCTAATCCCAGGGTGATCCCCAAATCCCAATCCCAGGGTGATCCCCAATCACAATTCCAGGGTAATTCCCAGTCCCAGGGTGATCCCCAAATCCCAATCCCGGAGTGATCCCCAATCCCCATCCCTGGGTGATTCCCAATCCTTATCCCAGGGGTTGGAGTCAGAGCAGGAGGAATTCCCTCGGATATCCCCCAAGGAACTGGGGGAGTTGGATCCTGTTTTTTTAGGGATCTCCACCAGCCCCCCCTCCCCCCCCGGGGGATAATCCCTGTGGAACTTCCCGAGGCTCTTCCCGAGGCTGAGGGCGGCGGCATTCCCGGGATACCTGCTTCACTCAGGAATTTCTCCCTGTTTTCCGGGCTGCAATCCTGCTTGCAGGTCTTCACCGCCACGCTCAGACGCTCCCCGTCCTGCGTGGGGCGGGGACACGGCTCGGGAATGCTCATCCCGGGGTCGGGAATGCTCATCCCGGGGAGAAGGGTCTGGAATGCTCATCCCGGGGAGAAGGGTCGGGAATGCTCATCCCGGGGTCGGGGAGAGGGGTCGGGAATGCTCATCCCGGGGGCAGGGAGAAGGGTCGGGAATGCTCATCCCGGGGGCAGGGAATGCTCATCCCGGGGACGCGGAGAGGGGTCGGGAATGCTCATCCCGTGGGAGGGGAGAGGGTTCGGGAATGCTCATCCCGGGAGCGGGAATGCTCATCCCGAGGTCAGGGAGAAGGGTCGGGAATGCTCATCCCGCGGGAGGGGAGAGGGTTCGGGAATGCTCATCCCAGGGGGCAGGGAAAAGGTTTGGGAATGCTCATCCCGGGGGCAGGGAATGCTCATCCTGGGGACAGGGAGAGGGTTCAGGAATGCTCATCCCGGAGACAAAGAGAAGGGTCGGGAATGCTTATCCCGGGAGCACGGAGAAGGGTCGGGAATGCTGATCCCGGGAGCACGGAGAAGGCTCGGGAATGCTGATCCCGGGATTTCCCAGCCCCGGGAGGGGTGGGGGTCTCACCGGGGTGTTGTAGAGCCCCTCGTAGACCTCTCCAAAGAATCCTTCCCCCAGGATCCGGCCCAGAGTCACCGCCTCCCGACGGATCCCGCACTGCCCTGCCGGGAACGAGGGACAGGGGGATGGGGGGCAGAGCCAGAGCCCCGAATCCCGGCCCAAATCTCGGCCCCTTCCATGGGGAACACGGGAGAGGGGATGGGGGAAGAGCCAGATCCCCAAATCCCACACGGGAGAAGGGAATGGGGGAAGAGCCAGATCCCCAAATCCCACACGGGAGAGGGGAATGGGGGAAGAGCCAGATCCCCAAATCCCACACGGGAGAGGGGAATGGGGGAAGAGCCAGATCCCCAAATCCCACACGGGAGAGGGGAATGGGGGAAGAACCAGATCCCCAAATCCCACACGGGAGAGGGGAATGGGGGACAGAGCCAGATCCCCAAATCCCACACGGGAGAGGGGAATGGGGGCGGAACTAGATCCCCAAAATCTGACCCCTTCCATGGGATCCCTCCCTGGATCCTGCCCCATGGATGCTCCCATGGGATCTATCCCTGGATCAGGGGGATCCATCCCTGGATCAAGGGGATCCATCCCTGGATCCTGCCCCACGGATGCTCCCATGGGATCCATCCCTGGATCAAGAGGATCCATCCCAGGATCAAGGAGATCCATGGATTCTGCCCCACGGATGCTCCCATGGGATCCATCCCTGGATCAAGGAGATCCATGAATTCTGCCCCACGGATTCTCCCACGGGATCCATCCCGGCTCCCTCAGGATCTTCCAGAGGGGGGTTGTGCAGATGGGCTGGGAATCTGGGAAGGGGCAGGGGGATTTCCTGACAGACCCCCCCCCCCCCCGCTCGGAACGGGACCCACCTGCAGACCTGGGCCCCGAGGACTCATCCAGGATTTCGGCGTAGATGTCGGAATCTGGCGGGGGGGGAGGGGAAACCGGGAAAAAAGGGGTTTGGGAAGCTCGGTGGGGATGAGGTGGGTTTTGGGGGAGGGGGGGGGAGGATCTTCCAGCACTCCCGGGGAGTCAGGATGCCGGAATTCCCTGCATTTTGACCCCCCCCCCATCCTCATCCCGGGGATCCTCAGGGATCTTTTCCCGATCCCCCCCCCGGACTCACCCCCGCCGAGGCTGTCGGACTGCCTGGACTGTCTGTCCCCCAGGGGCCTGCGGGGCGGGAAGGTGGGGAGGGGGTGGGGGGTCGGGAAAGGGCGTTCCCGGCCCCGCAGGGGGGCTCCGGGAATGCCGGGAAAGGGGTTGGGATCACTCACGGAGCCGGGAGCTGCGGGAGGCTCATCCTCTTCTCCCGCTCTGCGGAGGGGACACGGCGCTGTCACCACCCCCACCGGGGCTGGGGACCCCCCAAAGCCGCGGGGACACCGGCAGGGGGGAGTTTGGGGGGTCTACAGGGCCCCCCCCCCAGGGGTGGGGGGCAGGGGTGGTGGATTCCAGGTGGGAATGGTGGGGGGGGAGAGCCTGGAAAAGGGCTGGGGGGGGCACTGGGGGGGACACTGC
>NW_020959282.1:7189-10154 GCF_003031625.1 Empidonax traillii | reverse complement strand
CACAGCCATGGCACCACCACAGCCATGGTACCATCACAGCCATGGCACCACCACAGCCATGGTACCATCACAGCCATGGTACCACCACAGCCATGGTACCATCACAGCCATGGCACCACCACAGCCATGGTACCATCACAGCCATGGCACCACCACAGCCATGGTACCATCACAGCCACGGCACCACCACAGCCATGGTACCATCACAGCCATGGCACCACCACGCTTGCCATGGCCCCACCACGGCCCTTGTGTGACCCCAGCACAGCCCTGAGGGACAGAGGGGCACTCGCCCTGCAGGGACAGGGGTGGGCATGGATGGAATCTTGGTGTTCCTCCAGGATGGAATCTTGGTGTTCCTCAAGGATTGGAGATCCTGGTGTTCCTCAAGGATTGGAGATCTTGGTGTTCCTCAAGGATGGAGATCCTGGTGTTTCTCAAGGATGGAGATCCTGGTGTTCCTCAAGGATTGGAAATCCTGGTGTTCCTCAAGGATGGAGATCCTGGTGTTCCTCAAGGATTGGAGATCCTGGTGTTCCTCAAGGATGGAGATCCTGGTGTTCCTCAAAGATTTGAGATCTTGGTGTTCCTCAAGGATTGGAGATCCTGGTGTTCCTCAAGGATTGGAGATCCTGGTGTTCCTCAAGGATTGGAGATCTTGGTGTTCCTCAAGGATTTGAGATCTTGGTGTTTCTCAAGGATGGAGATCCTCCAAAATTTGGGAACTCTGAGGTGCTCAAGAATGAGATTTTCTGGGTGCCCAAATCCTCAGGGAACTGAGATCACTGAGACCCTGAGGGACATCAGGACCTCTCCAAGATCTGAGGCCCTCGAGATCCTCAAGATTCTCAAACACTGAAGATCCTTCAGATCCTCAAAAGATCCTCAAAAGATCCTCAAAATCTGGAGACCCTGGAGATGTTCAGAGGTCTGAGGACCTCGAGACCCTCCAGCACTTGGGACCCTCAAAACCTTCCCATCCTCAAGATCCTCCATGATTCCAGAACTGGGAGTTCCTCAAGAACTTGACATCAAGGTGCTCGTGAAAAGAGGCCCCTGAGATGCTCAGGAACTGGAGATCCTCAAAACTTGGCCATCCTTGGGATCCTCAAGATACTCAGAAATCTCAGATCCTCGGAAGTTTCTCAGAAATTCCAAGATCCTCAAGGCTGGAGATCCTGGAGGTCGCCAAAACCAGAGATCCTGGAGATGCTCAGAAACCAGAGAGCCCCAATGACTTGGCAGCCTCAAGGTCCTAAAGAACTGGAGATCCTTGAGATCCTCAACAACTGGAGATCCTTGAGATCCTCGGAAACTGGAGATCCTTGAGATCCTCAACAACTGGAGATCCTCGAGATCCTCGGAAACTGGAGATCCCTGAGATCCTCAACAACTGGAGATCCCTGAGATCCTCAACAACTGGAGATCCCTGAGATCCTCAACAACTGGAGATCCTCAAGATCCTCGGAAACTGGAGATCCTTGAGATCCTCAACAACTGGAGATCCTCAAGATCCTCAACAACTGGAGATCCTTGAGATCCTCAAAAACTGGAGATCCTCGAGATCCTCAACAACTGGAGATCCTCGAGATCCTCAACAACTGGAGATCCTCGAGATCCTCAACAACTCAAAGTCCTTGAGATTCTCAACAACTGGAGATCCTCAAGACCCTCAACAACTGGAGACCCTTGAGACCCTCAACAACTCAGGATCCTCCAAAACTGGAGTTCCTTGAAACCCTCAAGAACTCAAGACCCTCCAAACCCGGGGATCCCTGAGACCCCCAACAACTGGAGATCCCCGAGACCCTCAGTAACTGGAGACCCCCAACAACTGGAGATCCCTGAGACCCCCAACAACTGGAGATCCCCGAGACCCTCAGTAACTGGAGATCCTTGAGATCCCCAAAACCTGGAGATCCCTGAGACCCTCAGTAACTGGAGACCCCCAACAACTGGAGATCCTCAAGATCCTCAACAACTGGAGATCCTTGAGATCCCCAAAACCTGGAGATCCCTGAGATCCTCAGTAACTGGAGACCCCCAAAACCTGGAGATTCCTGAGATCCTCAGTTACTGGAGACCCTCAACAACTGGAGACTCTCAAGATCCTCAGAAACTGGAGATCCCCAACAACTGGAGATCCCTGAGATCCTCAGTAACTGGAGACCCCCAACAACTCCAGACCCTAAACCTGGAGATCCCCGAGACCCCCAACAACTCCAGACCCAAAACCTGGAGATCCCCAAGACCCCCAACAACTCCAGGCCCCCGAGACCCTCCCCGAGCGGCCATCCCTGAGCTCCTCCACCCCCCACTCCCCCCAGTCCGTGCGGCTCCGGCCACAGGACCCCTCAGCAGGCGGGTCCACCCTCCCCCCCCACCACCCCAGCTCCCCATCCCCTCCTCCTCCTCTTCCTCCTCCTCTTCCTCCTCCTCCTCCTGGCTCCGCTGCCGGCGGTGCAGCCGCTCACCGCTGCCGTAGGGGTCCGGCTTGTGGTGCCGTGGCGAGGGGTGGTGCTGGATGACCTGCTGCGGCTTGGCGGGCGCCGGCGGCTGCGCCGGGGGCTGTGGGGGCTGTGGGTGCTGCTGGGGCTGCTGCTGCTGCTGCTGCTGCTGCTGGGGCGGCTGCGGCTGCTGCTGCTGCTGCTGCTGCTGCTGCTGGGGGGGCGGCGGCGGCTGCGGCAGGTGGGGCGGGAAGGGCAGGGGCTGCATGTGCAGCGGGCGCGGCGGCGGCGGCGGCTGCAGCTGCTGCACCGCGGGGTGCGCCGAGGGGGGCACCGGCGGAGGCGGCGGCAGCGCCGAGGGCGGCCCCGGGGGTGGCGGTGGCGGCGGCGGCCCCGGCGGCGGCCCCGGCGGCGGCGCCTGCGACTGGACCTTCACTGAAGGGAGAAGCGGAGTCTGCGGCTGCACCTTCTGCAGCTGCTGCAGGTACAGCTGCATCTGGCTGGCGCTCAGGGGCAGC
>NW_020959282.1:0-2298 GCF_003031625.1 Empidonax traillii | reverse complement strand
ATTTTGGAGGATGAGCTGAATTAAAAAAATTCAGGATTTTCGGGAAGAATTCCGAGCAGAGACGGCTGGGAAGGAAAACAGGAAGAATCACCGCGCCGGGATCTCCGCTGGCAACGATCCACCCCCAAATGTTTGGGATTCCAGGAAAAGAATCAGCTGGTTCTGAGGTGAAAAAGAGGCAATTTGGGCCCACGGTCGATGATTCCCAGAGCGGATCCCACGGATCCAACGGATCCAGGGGTGAGGGGAGAGCGGGAGAGGGGTTGGCTGGGAAAGTCACGGGGACAGGGGGGGTTGGTTGAGGATCCGGATGGGCATCCCTGGCTCCAGGTGGGTGGTTGTTGCTCCAGGTGGGAATCCTTGGATCCAGCTGGGTGCGTGAGGATTGGGATGGGCATCCCTGGATCCAGGTGGGTGGTTGTTGCTCCAGATGGGCATCCCTGGCTCCAGGTGGGTGGTTGTTGCTCCAGGTGGGAATCCTTGGATCCAGATGGGATCCAAATGTGGTTCCAGATGGGAATCCCTGGATCCAGATGGGATCCAACTGTGGATCCAGATGGGAATCCATGGGTCCAGGTGGGTGGTTGTTGCTCCAGATGGGAATCCTTGGGTCCAGGTGGGATCCAACTGTGGCTCCAGATGGGAATCCATGGGTCCAGGTGGGATTCAACTGTGGCTCCAGATGGGAATCCATGGATCCAGCTGGGTGGGTGAGGATTGGGATGGGCATCCCTGGATGCAGGTGGGATCCACCTGTAACTCCAGATGAGCATTCCTGGCTCCAAGTGGGATCCAACTGTGGCTCCAGGTGGGAATCCCTGGGTCCAGGTGGGAACCAACTGTGGCTCCAGATGGGAATCCCTGGCTCTAGGTGGGCATCCACGGATCCAGGTGGGATCCAACTGTGGCTCCAGGTGGGAATCCCTGGGTCCAGGTGGGTGGCTGTGGATCAGGATGGGTATCCCTGGCTCCAAGTGGGATCCAACTGTGGCTCCAGATGGGAATCCCTGGATCCAGGTGGAAAACTGTGGCTCCAGGTGGGAATCCCTGGCTCCAGGTGGGTGGTTGTGAATCCAGATGGGCATCCCTGGGTTCAAGTGGGATCCACCTGTGGCTCCAGATGGGCATCCCGGGCTCCAGGTGGGTGGGTGAGGATTGGGATGGGAATCCATGGATCCAGGTGGGTGGTTGTGAATCCAGATGGGAATCCATGGATCCAGATGGGAATCCCTGGATCCAGGTGGGATCCAACTGTGGTTCCAGATGAGAATCCATGGATCCAGCTGGGTGGTTGTGGCTCCAGATGGGAATCCCTGGCTCCAGATGGGAATCCCTGGATCCAGGTGGGATCCAGCTGTGGCTCCAGATGGGCATCCCTGGCTCCAGCTGGGTGGTTGTGGACTGGGATGGGCATCCCTGGATCCAGAGGGGTGCCTGCAGCTCCAACCCTTCCACGGATTGGGATGGGCAAGTAAGGCTTCTGGAGATTCCAACCCAAGGATGAATTTCCATCTCCACTGGTGCTGATTGTTTGGGTCACAGTCGGATCACGTGGTCCTGGGGGGGTCTCTTGGTGATTTTGGAGATTCCAACCCAACCCAAGGACGGTCCTTCACCCACTGGAGCCGATTGTTGGGTCACAGTCGGATCACGTGGTCCTGGGGGGGTCTCTTGGTGATTTTGGAGATGCCAACCCAACCCAAGGATGAATTTCCATCTCCACTGGTGCTGATTGTTGGGTCACAGTCGGATCACGCGGTCCTGGGGGGGTCTCTTGGTGATTTTGGAGATTCTAACCCAACCCAAGGATGGTCCTTCACCCACTGGGGCTGATTGTTCAGGTCACAGTCGGATCACGTGGTCCTGGGGGGGTCTCTTGGTGATTTTGGAGATTCCAACCCAACCCAAAGATGAATCTCCATCCACTGGAGCTGATTGTTGGGTCACAGTCGGATCACGTGGTCCTGGGGGGGTCTCTTGGTGATTTTGGAGATTCCAACCCAACCCAAGGATGGTCCTTCACCCGCTGGTGCTGATTGTTCGGGTCACAGCCGGCGTTTTGGGGTCCGTCACCTCCCCCGGGGTCTCTCCCGACTCCGACCCCGTTCCATCCGCGGGGCTCAGAACGGGCGGGGTCGAGGACAAAGGTCCTTCCCACGACGTCACTTCCAGTCGATTTTCCAGCAGAAAGGTTCAATCAGGCCCTGAGGCTCCGCCCCCACCGACGGATTGATTGGATTGTTCCCCAAATCCTCGTTTTAGTCCCACCCCCCGTCCCCCCCCAAAACGGCGAAACCC
>NW_020959281.1:8334-10157 GCF_003031625.1 Empidonax traillii | reverse complement strand
AGGGATCCCAGGCTGGGATCTGCAAGTGGCCAAGGCAGCCTGGACACACTGCCCTGGGCAAAGGGATGTGCCTGCAGAAGAGCAAGGCAGCATTTCTGTGCCTGCCCAGAGGAATCCCTGGCCCAGAGAAAGCTCTTTCTGCAGCCCCCCTGGGGACAGGCTGCTCTGTCCCTGGGCCAGGACTCTGTGCTGGGCTGGGTAGATGGGCTGGCACTGAGGGGCACAGTCAGGCTGTGCTGGGCATCTCCTGCAGGTGACACCAGGGCTCCTGAATTTTGACTCATCTCTAATCCTTTGTGTCGTGTCCAGTCTGCAGCTCTGGGGCTGCAGAGGATGCTGAGACTCCTGTTTGTGCCTCAGGAGCTGCTGTGCCCTTCAGAGGGGCTGGGGCTGTGGGGGGAGTGCCCACAGAAGGAAAAGCTGCCTGGAAAGGTCCACAGTTTTAAAACTTTTACATTTAAATAATTCATAAGCATATTTTCATTAGCTCGGTCATTTGAGTATTTGTAAGAAATGGCAAAGTTTTCCCATCGTGACAGAACCAGAATTTCCTGGAAGTGTTCTGATGGCAGGAGAAGAAATTCTGACCTTCCCCCCTACCTGTATTACCACTCTTCAGTCTAGAACTTCATGTCTATTTCCCTTCAGCTGTTTCCAACTCTCCTGTTTGAATGGCCATGTCTCAGGACATCCCTTCAGTAGACTTGCTGGATGTGTGTCCTTCCCGTTGCTCCCTGGTTTCCTCCTCCACTTGCTCTCTGCTCATTCCACGCCTCTCAATTGACTGGTTTCATGCTTGGAGCTTTAGGGAGTTGCCCATTCTTACAGAAGTTTAAACAGCACATTAGTCAACACCTTAACTGTGTTTATATCTATCATAGAACAACCTTTTCTTATGTCTGTGTCTAAAGCTCTTCCTGTATGGAAATCCCTAGAGAAAAGGTGACAGATGCTGCTGGGACATGGCACAGAGCTGAGGGAAGACTTCTGATGTTCATTAACATGTATCATCCTTACATTTTTGTATATTGGCCATGAATAGAAACCTTTCTGTGGCTCTAAGTCTCACCAGTTCCAGACCTCCCAAAGAACACAAACCTGATGAGTTGTGGTTCCCACTCTAGTGGCACTTGGAGCTCCCTTGTCCCACCAAGTCCTTGGCAATGGGGGGATTCACGACACAGGACAGGCTGTGGGGACCAGTTGCAGGCCATGGCCAGGGATTTGGGGTGGTTGTGAGCCCAGGGCAGGACCCAGCACTTGGCCTTGTTGACCCTCCTGCAAGTGTCCTGGGCCCATCGATGCAGCCTGTCCAGATCCCCCTGCAGAGCCTTCCTGCCCTCCAGCACATCAACACTCCCACCCAGCTTGGTGTCACCTGTGAACTGACTGAGGCTGCCCTGATCCCCTTGTGCAGATCATTGACAAAGATATTGAACTGCCCCGAGCTCAGACTTGAGCCCTGGGAACACCCCTGGGTGGAACTCCATTCCCCACCACTCCTTGGGCCAGCCCAGCCACACAGATTTAGCTCTGCACAGCACAGGAATTCCTTCACTTTCTCCTTTTCCTCCCTCTGTGGATCGTGGGAACTTGGGACTTCAGTGTGTGACTCGCTGTGTGCAAAGGGCAACTATGGACAGAATCCAGGGCAGGGAGTGTTTGGGGGATCTTGGGATCTGTGCTTGACACAGAAGGGGTTTGCCATTGGTCTCAGACTATCTACTGTGCAAAGTGGACTTCAGTGGAGCCAAAGTGGACTTAGTATACTGCAGGGGTTTAAGGGATTTTTTATTGAGCTGTGCCTTCCTCTGGTTTTGTTT
>NW_020959281.1:0-1840 GCF_003031625.1 Empidonax traillii | reverse complement strand
TGTTGGGTTGGTGAGATGAGCCACGGGTGTCCTTGGCTACAAGGGGGGTGCTGAGCCCTTGAGACAGGCTGAGACACTGAGGGGTGTGGGATGGATCCCTCTGCTCTCAGCAGTGTCTGGGGGCTTTGCAGACCAAGCTGGGAGTGTGATCAATCTCCATCTCAGGAAGGAGCGAACCCAGGGCAATTTGGAACAAGAGAGAGGGACAGAGCAGCTCCCCTCACCCTGCACTAAGCCCCAGACAATTCTCCTGCCTGGCAGGACCTGCTCTGTTCTGAGGAGTTCTGTGCTGAGGGGTTCTGACATCCAGGAACACTCCTGGAGAGATGAGGAGAGTCTGAAAATAAACAAAACCAAACTTCTGGAACTGCCTTCTGCTCTCTTGGTTCTTTTGGGAGTGCAGATGCTGACAAGCCCTTTTGCACTGGGACCAGTTTCATCTGTCACAGCTGAACACCAGGACAGGCCCCTGTGCCCACCATGCCCATGAGCCCAGGGGTGCAGAGCAGGGCTGAGCCCTCACAGCCAGTGGGCACAGGGTCTGCTCCTCATGGAAAATGTAGTGAGCCCCAACCAGGGCTCCAGTCATGGAGCTGAAAGAAAGACTCCTAGAAAAAGAAAACCAGTGGAGCAGTGAGAGGGGTGTTGGAAAGCAGCTTTGATTTCTCTCAGACTGTTCTGCTCTAACTTGTCACTTTCCTTTCCTCTTTGAACAGGTGCCAATATCCACAGGCAACAAATGGCCAATACCAGCTCCGTGGCCCAGTTCCTGCTGCTGGCATTGGCAGACAGGCGGGAGCTGCAGCTGCTGCACTTCTGGCTCTTCCTGGGCATCTCCCTGGCTGCCCTCCTGGGCAACGGCCTCATCCTCAGCGCCGTAGCCTGCGACCAGCACCTACACACCCCCAGGGACTTCTTCCTGCTGCACCTCTCCCTCACAGACCTGGGGAGCATCTGCACCACTGTGCCCAAAGCCATGCACAACTCCCTCTGGGGCACCACAACCATCTCCTACACGGGGTGTGCTGCTCAAGTTTTTCTATTTGCCTTTTTCATCTCCACAGAGTTTTCCTTCCTGACCATCATGTGCTATGACCGCTACGTTGCCATCTGCAAACCCCTGCACTACGGGACCGTCCTGGGCAGCAGAGCTTGTGCCCACATGGCAGCAGCTGCCTGGGCCTCTGGGTTTCTCAATGCTCTGCTTCAAACTGCCAATACATTTTCCCTGCCCCTGTGCCAGGGCAATGCCCTGGGCCAGTTCTTCTGTGAAATTCCTCAGATCCTCAAGCTCTCCTGCTCACACACAGGATATCACAGGGAAATTGGCCTTCTTGGCCTTAGTTTCTGTTTAGCATCTGGTTGTTTCATTTTCATGGTTTTCTCCTATGTGCAGATCTTCAGGGCTGTGCTGAGGATCCCCTCTGAGCAGGGACGGCACAAAGCCTTTTCCACGTGCCTCCCTCACCTGGCTGTGGTCTCCCTGTTTATCAGCACTGGCATGTTTGCCTACCTGAAGCCCCCCTCCATCTCCTCCTCATCCCTGGATCTGGCCCTGTCAGTTCTGTACTCGGTGTTGCCTCCATCACTGAATCCCCTCATCTACAGCCTGAGGAACCAGGAGCTCAAGGATGCCATAAGGAAAATGATGACTGGATGCTTTTCAGGAGCAATCAAGTGCCTGTGTTCTGGTGTGTAGCATTCAGAAGGGGACTCAGTAATGGTTCATTGTTCCTTCTCAGGTTTCTTATGGAGATCATTGGGAACTTCTTGTAATAATTTTCTGTGCAATTAAATATTTATATGCCTCTTTCTTCTAATTTACTGTGTACCCATTGAA
>NW_020959280.1:8363-10159 GCF_003031625.1 Empidonax traillii | reverse complement strand
AATCCCAGTTATATACAGTTAAGATGCTATATACACAGTAAAAGGGAATCAACACCCCCCCCCTCCCCAAAGGAATAGGGAAAGGGGAAAAAGGGACAAGAGGGAACAAAAAGGGACACCAAATAGATATGCACAATCAAACCCGAGAACTAGTAAAGTAACTAGTAAAACAAATCTCACCACGTCCCTTAAAACAGCAAGATTGGCAGACACAGCCAGCACTCTCCGAACCCCCACTTGGCAGGCCAGCGGTCTCTGCAGGTCTAAGCCTTAGATAAGCAAGACCAACGCAGGGAGTCACTGTTCCCAAACCTCGCCGGAAGAGAAAAGAGCGAGGTCTCTGATCTCCAACTTATTTATACTCTGGTTTACGTAAAAATCGTATGGAATACTGGGTACATGGCCACTTCCTTGGTTACAAACTGGTCACCAGGAAGACCTAGACCAAAACCATCACAGTGGCTGCACCAGAACTACGTGTGACTTTTTAAAAGTTTCTCTTTTCCGTTTCTTGGTGTGTAGTTTTCCATTTCTTCATCCTTATTGACTGTTTCATCAGACTCTGATTGAATTTCTTGTAGACAACTGTCAAGATAGAACAGATGTCTCTGTTGCCTTAGAGTTTTTGATTTTTCATATTTGTAGATTTTAGAAGTAGTTGTGTAGTGAATGTGGATTTTAACGTAACTGCATTTTATCCCTAATGCTTTACACAGTAGTTACACAGAGCCAACCTTGAAACTAAAACAGGCCAGCTCTGTCAAGGTGGAGTCCAAGATGATGCCCTTGGCTACTGGATATTGTTTCCCTTAGCAAAGGAAGCCAAGAAAATCCAAGCTGACTGCCCAACAATGACAACTTTCTTGGCACCGGGTGTAAACAGAGCCAAAGACAGGGGTACCTATGGACATCTTATCGGTACTTTACCACGGTACCGCACAGAATCCAATTTAACAACAGTTGTAAGGGCAGCTCAGTCTGGAACACAGTGACAAAGGGAGCAGTGGAAAAAACAAAAGGCCTGGAAAAAATTTGAAGCCAAACAACTGGCAGCCCCCTCAGTAACAGAAGAACTGGACCAATTTCGCCAAAACTCCTCAGAAGACATAAAACAAAACCCATCAAAATCCATCTCTTCATAAACCATCAACGTCATAACCGAAACCAAAATGGAACTAAAACATTTTTCATTTTATTCTTTTCTTTAAAGTGTAATCTATAAGTTATGATTTTTATTATATGTTACATTTTAAAAGAATTTTTTGTCTTTTTATTCAGTAGTTTACCATTTATATCACTTAAAAAAAATAATCTTGCAAATTGTTTTGTAAATGTTGTATCTTTAAGTTTCTCTAATACTTTTAAGTTACATGAATATTTACATCCTTTTGAATTTTAAGTTAAATCAGTATAATACATTTTCTCCTTTTTCAACATCTTGTTCTGTATCTGGAAGAATTCCACTTTGATATTGCCACACACTGGCAAAGCTTGAAGTAAGAGTGACATAAAAAAGTGCATATTCTTAAAAGATAACTGTATTCTTTAATTATAAGTCTTTTATATTGATATTTTTCAAAGTTTGAATTGTTTGACTTCTGTAAATTTCATGTCTGACCGTGTATAACTATTATTTTAATTATTCTTTAAATCCTCCTATACTTTCTAGTTTTCTAAGTTAAAATTTGACTTTCCCAACTGTATTAGACTGAACACTGCAGGGCTGGTGCTGCTGCCACTTCTCTCAAGTGAGAGCCTTTCAATAGAAAAGGCAGTGGCCACGCTGACAGTGGCGT
>NW_020959280.1:0-2113 GCF_003031625.1 Empidonax traillii | reverse complement strand
CAAAGCTAGTTTTGAAGTGTTTTGCTTATAATTTAATGTATAATTTTCTTTGAAGTCTATATAGAAAAAAACCCCACATTTATTTACATATATTTTTATATACTTTTGTATATCTTAAAAATCAGTTCTTATTTCATATTAAAAAAGTTTCATTTCAACTTGCTTTCTTATAAAATGAAGGGGGAGATGTAGGGAGTAGGTTTTGGAGACAATGATGTGTTTTATGCTTTATGTTAAGTTCCTGTATTATGTTATTGTACTGTTCCCCTTCCTTGTACCCCTCTTTTCCCCATGCCCTCGAACCCTGTGTTTCTCTTGGCCAGTTGGTGCTGCATTGCAGTACCTGCCCTTGCTCCTCCCCAGTAACTCCCCTTGTTCCAGCAAGTTCTGCTCCTGCCCTATAAAAGGCAGGAGCCCTGCTAATAAAGTGTTCCAGTTTGCAGCCAACTTGGAAGTGTCTGAACCCTCTTTCCTATCGAGCCATCAAGGACACTGAGGGACTGGTTTCCCACATGGGTTGGCTTGTGCTCAGTCAGTGCTGTGGGGAATGCTCTGTTCTGGTGGAATGTTGCCCTGTCAGCTTTACCCAAGCTCCCTTATTTTCTCTGGGCCCTGCAGGTCCTTGCTCTGCTCCCAAGGGCTGTGGGGGTGCTTCATGGTCAGGGCTTTGGATTTAGAGCTCAGGGTCAGGATTAGGCAGAACTGGGGGAGGTTTGTTGTTCTGCTGGCAGTGTCTGGTTCATGATTAGGGTTTGGGGCTGGATTAGGATTAAAGCTTGTCTTTTCACACTAACAATGCAGGTTTGGGATTGGGGTGGGCATTAGAAGACAAATAAGAGTCTGGAGTTTTGGATTTGGGCTGTGTCTTTAGGGTCAGGCTGAGGTTGGGATTAGAGCAGTGAATTCCTTTCAGTGGGACGGACAGCACTTTTAGGTTGGGTCTTGAAGTTACAAAGATGGTAAAGGTCCATCAGGAATATTTGCGCAGTTGGTGTTTCAGCACCCTCAGCATCCCCTGAACCTGGTTTTGCCTCTTCACAATCTTTCCTCGCTGTTGGCCAAGCCCCTCTTTCCTTCCCCAGATATCCAATCCTTTTTGTCCCAGTTCCTCCTAATCTCCCCCAAAGTTTCATCTGGGTGGGCTCAGCTTTGTGATGACACTGTGCAGCCTCCTGGAATCAAGGGGCCATTGTGGCACTGCAGGGCCTCATGGAAACCAAACAAATTACAGGCTTGTCCAGGTGCTGAGGGGGATTCAGAAGGGAGGCAGCAGTGATTTCTCCCTACAGACCCACCACTCCAGTGGTCTCTCCCAGCAGTCCATGACAGTGCTGAGCATTTTCCCCGGTGCCTCCCTGCCCTGAAGCTTTCTGGCCATCAGGCTGTAGCTGAGGGGCTTGGGCAGGGCCATGAGGAGGGGGTAGAACAAGGGCTGTGTCCAACTCTCTCTGTGTTGGGCTGTGCTGGGCAAGGAGGAGGAGGCTGCAGCAAACAGTGGCACTGGTGAGGTGAGAGGAGCAGGGGGAGAGACCTTGTGGCTGCCCACGCTGGGCAGGAGCTGCCCCGGGATGGCAGCTCTGAAGGACTCCCAGGATGTCCCTGGGAACAGGAGGGGAAGAGTGGATTTAAAAATCAGGCTGGGAATGCAAAGAGCAGGAGTGTCCTGGTGTCACTGCAGGAGAGTTCCAGCCCTGCAGCAAGGGCACAGAAGAAGTGACCCAGGACATTCAGGTCACAAAAAGTGTCCGGGACAAGCAGGAAATGGTGAGTGTAGAGGACAGAAATGCCCCGAGCCAGGGTGCAGCTCTGCTGGAGACAACTCTGCCAGTGCATGGGTCCTGCAGAGAGCAGGGCTGGCAAACAGCCCAGTGCTGGTCATGGGAGGGGGCCACCAGCAGGAAACACTCTGGACACGCCAAAGGTGCAGGAAATGGCCCTGACAGTGCTGGTCATGTTAAACAGGAGCCTGGTCAAGACACATCCCTGGCTGTGCCCTGCAAGTGATCCACACAGCCTGTTGTGTTTTCTTAATAACTCCATTGCCAAGAAGTTTCTGTGGGGAGGGACCTCTCTGCTCCTGCACAGTTTGTGGCCCAAGTTCCAGCCCCTGCAG
>NW_020959279.1:8120-10160 GCF_003031625.1 Empidonax traillii | reverse complement strand
AGCCAAGCACATGGAAGCACTGGAGGATTCAGCTGAGAAGGGGCCTCCCTAAAGCAGCCTCAACTCCGAGGTCAGGCCATGCTGTCCAGGGCTCCTTGCACTGCTCTCCAAAGTCCCCACAGATGTGGCTGCACAAACTCCCGGGGCCGTTCACCCCCTGACCATCTGCATGGCAGGAAGTTTTCTCCTCAGGTGGGGTTTCAGCCCCTCGTGTCCCCTCGGACAGTGTTGCTTCTCTTTCTGCCAACGCTTCCCTTCAGAGCACTCAAGGCTACAACTGTGCCTTGGCTTGAACCTCCCTGTCCTGCAGAGCAGCCCGGCTGCTGAGCTCATGGCATGTGTCCCGCTGGCTCTGGGCTGTGTGGGGAGAGGGCACCACACACAAGGCTTTCTCGCAGACCTCAGAGGGCAAAGGACGAGCCCCTAAGTTATGAGAGCAGCCAAGTGCAGACCTGCTTTCACCAGTCACACAGGAACAGCTTCCACGGGGCTCCTCCTCCTTTTCCCAAGCCCATTGCCATGCCCCTCCTCTCAGTCCCACTTTCAGACTACTGAGAAGACCTGCGTGCTGGTTTGACAAACCCCTCACCTCTCAGGCTCGGCTTGAGCATGTCTGTCAGCTGCTTTGGTCAGAAGGCACTGCAGAATCTCCTCATGCTGGAGGAAGGCTGCAAGTTTTAAGGGAGTAAATCCCCACTAAAAGAATAAAGAATCCCCATTAGAAAAACACAGACAAGCTCTGCACCTGTCTGAAAGAGCAGCTTTACCCACATGCCAAGGTTACCTGGTTCTGAGCATCACTCTTGGCATTATGCTGCAGTAACAGCCCTGCCACAGCTGTATTTTTAGACAGCACAGCCAGGTGAAGGGCAGTGTTGCCGTCAGCATCCGCCAGATTCGGGTCGGCACCGTGTTCCAGCAGAACAGCAACACATTCTTCCTGCTCCTGCTGCACTGCCTGGGAACAACACACAGAAAGGGAAAGACTTGCAACTTTTACATTCCCCTCTGTCACAACTCCCTCAGCTCCTGAATGCTGGGATAGAGGAACATCTTCAAAGATTAGCTAACAGAGGCCCATGCCATGCTGGGTGCAACTTGCATGTTTCTGGGGGCCTGTGGGGCAAGGAATCCTGCCAGACATCTCCTCTTTAACACAGCAGCACTAACCCCACCTACAAGATCCTAAGGCATTCACACACCTTCATCAGTGCCGTTCTCTTGAAGCTGTCAGCGAGGTTGGGCTGGCTGTTCTTTCTCATCAGATATCGAATGACATCTGCATGGCCATTTGCTGCAGCGAGATGCAGAGGTGTCCTAAAAATTAAACAGACGCTCTTAACCTGGACAGACAAAGGAAAAGCCAAAGCTGTGTCTCCACCCAGCACCCTGGGGACCCTGCCCAGACTCTGCTCCTCCTGCTTGCTGCTCTCTGCTGCTGCTGCTGCAATCCTTCCCTGATGAGCCACAGGGCAGAAGAGAACAGGTGAGGGCTGAGCAGCTGCAAAACAGCCCTGCAGAGAGACCATGGTGAAGCGGCAGTTCGGGGACACGTGTTTCCAACAGCGCTCGAGCCCAGCCGGCAGCGCCAAGCAGTGAAAAGCTCCAGAGTTCACTCTCCCAGCTGACAGGGCACATCTCACTTTTCAAGCCTTGTCCTTCAGAGAGGGCTGCCAAGGACTGCTGCAGCTTGGCTCAGGAGCAGCCCAGGTGTGCCATCAGCGTCCCACAGCACTCACCGCATCTCCTGGTCTTGCCTGTCGATGCCAACTGCCCTCACATACCAGCGCCAGCGCCTCAGCCAGGCCAGGTCACCGCGGGCAGCCGCGCGGTGCAGCCTGCCCAGCCCCCTCTCCCTGAGCTCGGAGGCACTGGTGGAGCTGGTGGCAGCCCAGGGCTGCCCACTGGTGCTGCTGGACGGCGACTGCCGTCGCTTCTTGCTGAGAAGCCACGGCATGGCCCTGCTCGGAGCTCCCAGCAGCAGGAAGCGCACGAAGCCCCCGGCGGGGCTGCCGGGAGCCAAGTAGGGATGATGAACGG
>NW_020959279.1:0-1568 GCF_003031625.1 Empidonax traillii | reverse complement strand
ACCCCTGCACTACGGGACCCTCCTGGGCAGCAGAGCTTGTGCCCACATGGCAGCAGCTGCCTGGGCCTCTGGGTTTCTCAATGCTCTGCTGCACACAGCCAATACATTTTCCCTGCCCCTGTGCCAGGGCAATGCCCTGGGCCAGTTCTTCTGTGAAATTCCTCACATCCTCAAGCTCTCCTGCTCACACTCAGGATACCTCAGGGAAATTGGGCTCATTCTGTTTAGTGTCTCTTTAGTTTTCGGTTGTTTCATTTTCATAGTTTTCTCCTATGTGCAGATCTTCAGGGCTGTGCTCAGGATCCCCTCTGAGCAGGGACGGCACAAAGCCTTTTCCACGTGCCTCCCTCACCTGGCTGTGGTCTCCCTGTGTATCAGCACTGGAGCTATTGCCTACCTGAAGCCCCCCTCCATCTCCTCCCCATCCCTGGATCTGGTCCTGTCAGTTCTGTGCTCGGTGGTGCCTCCAGCAGTAAACCCCTTCATCTACAGCCTGAGGAACCAGGAGCTCAAGGATGCCATAAGGAAAATGATGACTGGATGCTTTTCAGGAGCAAAAACCTGCCTTTTGCCTTCTGCAGAACTCTCACTATGTAACCCTGCACTGGCTCATCCTGCATTCTAAGCTTTTGGGAGTAGTGGTGAGGGAGTGTTCCTGGTTTTTTTTCCTCTTTTAATGTTGGTAACACAGAAATTTATTCTTCCTCCCATACATAACTAATTCTCTCTTTGTCTTGACCCACAACTATGTAAACAAAATTAAAGTTGCTGCAGGAACTTCTTTGTCAAACATCTAGCCTTTGTTATTGTGTACATAAGGAATCACAATCTCTGAGTATAATAAAGGACTTAAATCCTTTTTTCCAGATTCTTACTGCAAGAACTTCCCTGCAGCTGGAGGGCAGTGCCTGTGTGCAGAGGAGAAGGGGTAAAGAGTCCAGGGGCAGGAGCAGTGCCAGGGAGCAGCAGCTCTTGGGCTCTTCAGAGCTGCTCTTTTTCCACTGCCTCCCTCTCCTTTCTGCTCCTTGCCCAAGGCCTGGGTGCTCTGGCAGCTCAGTCACTGCTGGGGGTCAGTGCTGGGACCATGGGCAGGGACAGGCCCTGGCACTGCTGGCACAGAGCTGGGCTCCTTAACATCATTTCCATCAGGAAAGGGGAACCCCCCTGGGCAGTTCCTGAAGACTCTGTTCTTTTTAAGAGGTTTGTGTAAAAAATAAGCCAAGGAATAGATTCTCCAAAGTCTCCTGGCTTGGCTTGTTTCCCCATTCAGGCCATGCAGGGAGAGAAGGACTCACTGTGGTGCTTCAAGGCCTGAGGGCTGGCTCAGATGTTCTGTGCTGGTGGCCAATGGACAAATGGTCTCCACGTGCCCTGCCTGGGGCTCTGCAGCTTGTGCTGGCTCTGATGGCAGGGGAGGACTTGTGTGTAGGAAATGAGGAAGTGCAGGAGAGCACAGAGGATCTGCAGGGACAGCCCTTCCCATCCAGTCAGCAGTGACTGGAGCCCTGGAGCAGAATCCTGCCCAGGGTGGAGTCACCCAGACAGAAAGTACTAAATCTTGCTGGGAA
>NW_020959278.1:6671-16828 GCF_003031625.1 Empidonax traillii | reverse complement strand
GATGGTGGAACTTGAATCAAGAAATAACACAGCCTTTGCCATGCCCTCAAGGGCAAAGCCCTCAGGGATGTCAAGGTAAGTGTTGATGGCACACAGAGTAAATTACTCTTTGCAAAATGTGTGGCAAGAAAAGCGGAGGGAGACTATTTATAAAAGCATGGAGTGACAGGACATGGAGAATGGCTTCAAACTGACACAGGGCAGGGTTAGATGGGATATTGGGAAGGAATTGTTGGCTGTGAGAGTGGTGATGCCCTGGCACAGGTTGCCCAGAGAAGCTGTGGCTACCCCATCCCTGGGAGTGTCCAAGGCCAGGTTGGACGGGGCTTGGAGCAACCTGGGCTAGTGGAAGGTTCTCCCTCTGCAGGGGGTGGAACGGGATGAGCTTTAAGGTCCTTCCAACCCAAACCATTCCATGATTTTATGATTCTGTAAGTGTATCCTGCAGTCCCAATATGAGTCCAAAGTCCAAGATTTCATCTTTGTATCCCTTTCAACTTTGGGGACAAAATTGCAGCGTGGAGAGAAAGGGGTGACCCCTCCTGGGTCAACACCAGTGGCAACCAGATGGCTCCTGTCTACCAAACCCAACCTCTGAGTCCTCTCCCTTCACTGAACCCATTTTCCCTGCACAGCACCGATAAAAACAAACCCCTGTACTGGATAAATGCAAATCCAGGAGAGCAAATAGCACTGAAATATTCTAAATCCTGTTACATAAAGGGGTGATGTGCCTTTGGCTTGAACAATATGTTCATTTCCATTTCAAAACAGGTACAGCTGATGTATGAGAAGTTCGTAGAGGGGCTGATGGAAATGATTAGACAGGGGGTTAGATGTGTGTGTGACAAGAGCCTGCCAGGACTGGAAGTTGAATTCTGTGGCTAACAGGAATGAAAATTCTAGAGGTGTTTAATGGTGAATAGTACTCAGGAAACCGTTGAGGATCCCATTTTTCCTCCGCTTTCTGCTGATACAAGAATTACAGTAACAGCCAAAAGATGTGACAGGGACCACACCTCAGGCTGATGACAAGGCATAGAGCTTTGTGGTTGGGATGTAGGATCATTGTCACAAGGGTTCAAGACATTTGGAGGGTCATAGGTTTAAAGAATGAGCAGTTAGAGGTTTGGATGGCAGTATTTGCATTAGATGAGGTAGAACTGCTGGATGAAATCATAGAATCATTAAGGTTAGAAGAGACCTCCAGGATTAAGTCCAACCTTTAACCAAATCCCACTAAACCCTATCACAAAATGTCATGTCCACTTGTTCTTTGAACAGTTCCAGGGATGGTAACTCCACCACTGCCCTGGGCAGCCTGTTCCAATATTTAACCACTCCTTCAGGGAAGAAACTTTTCCTAATATCCAACCTGAAACTTCCCTTGTGCACCTTGATGTCTAATCCCACTCTCCATCAGCTGCTGAGGCTGAGAAAGGTGTTTCCCAGGGTTCCATCATCCCTTTGTGGTTGTTCTTGAATCTTCTCCAAGGTTTTTGGAATTTGTGCACCCTACCCCAACCCCCTCATGTTCAGCAGGACCATTCTCAAAGGAGAAAACAGGCCACAGCTCCATTTAAAAGTTAAATTTTAACTTTAAAGCAGTTCCATCACCTCTAACTTATACTTTTTTTCCCTTTTATTTGAGAAATCAGGGAAGAGAAATATTTGGGATCTTCACTGATGAGCGGAGACAAATTGTGACTGCAGACTTCAGGAATTCAGGGGAAGAGACTTTCTGAAGGAGCACATCCAAACCCACACATGCACACACCCCCTGAACTCGGTTTGACTTCTCACACCCTTCCCCAATGAAGTTGTTCAGAAGTCTCATTAAATATCTATCCACAGCCCTACAAACTGACTGATCCCCTGATGACAGTCTGAGCTGCTGCCCAAACTCTGGGGAGAAAAAGGTCTTTAATTTAGGTGTTGCTTTCTTTCTTACTTGTTCCTTTTCACACTGATTTTAACTTGCTCTTGCTTTACTATTAATTCAAGATCTCCAGTTTAGTGTGAACATTTAAAGTTTAGTCTCTGTCTCAGCTCCATTTGGCCTAAGTAATATTTGTGTTCCTGCTTCTTAAATGCATTAATTAAAATAGGATTTTAGTGAAGAAATTAAACTTTTATTCATTTAAAAAATATACAGTTTTAAAGGAGGACTGTGAAGCCATTATAGATAACTTTTAAAGGAAGATTTCTATGGCAGGGGATTGGAACCAAATGATTTTAAATTCCCTTCCAGCCCAACCCATTCCTTGACTCTGTGACTCACTCTTGTTATTTGTGCTCTGAGAATTTAACAAAGTTAAGTTTTCAGGTTGGAAGTGGCATATTTATTCAGAGTATGAAAAGATGATAGTTTCTATCTGGTAAAAAAAGGATATTTTCCTCCACACATCCATTTACTTTGATGATCTGCAAACTCCACAACACATCTGAGCACAGCTGAGTTCTCACCAGTTACAGTTTATAGAAATCCAAGAAAGCTGAAAGATTGTTTTATACACAAATGATCTATAAATGATTGCTTTATGATTGTGCATACAAAGAACACACTCCTGGCTTATTTGTGAGTTGGAAAAGAAACCCCCAAACCTTCAGAAATGATTAATAATAGGTGTCAGTAACTTGTTTTGGAGAGGGACTGTAGCTGTGTTATCACATGTCCCATTAACAGTGGCAGGAGAATATTGATTATACACAAACTAACACTACTTGCAATTATTTCACTGGAAAGGTTCAACCAAAAGAAAGCAGAAATCCAAGTTTTAGATTTAGAGGTTCATAGATATTTTAATTCTGAGTCTACAGCAAGATAATATACAGATAAAAGAGAAAAAAAAATCAAATTTCTGTGCTAATTTTATTAAATATTATTTTGGTCCAGCACACATTTAATATGCTTTCAGTACCAAACTGTGCAAAATTAAAATTAAAGTTCTGTGAACTCACAGTAATCCCCAAAATCTTAATTGGTACAAGTAGAAGACAGGACAAGGGACAGTTATCATCCCTGATATATGTCAGTGCTCTTCTTCTGACCTGAAGTTTCACTTTTCACTTCCAGGAAAACCTTGCTCAGCTCAGTCTATCTTAAATCAGGGCTGAGAAAAAGCCCTCTGAGTTATCTCAGTGCCTTAAAGGAAACTCTCAATGTTAACAGAAAATAACAACCTTTATACAGCACTTTTTATACCAGGCTGTAAAATTTAATCGAGGGTTTTATCTTGCTGTAGAAATTTTTTTTTTTTTAATGGAAATTCCAGCAAATATTGTCATTCCTGTTTAGTTCTTCTTATAAGAAATGTGTGTGGAATTGTCTTTTTTATTTTTTTATATAGATACTTCCAGGATCTGGACCTGTTGAATCTATAGGACTCTTCCAAGGGGAAAAATTAAATCCTCAAGGGGTTTGGAAAAATCTCAAACCTCCTCATCATGGTGAAGACTTCTCTTTTTTTCACATCCAACAGTGAAAAAAAAAAAAAAAAAAAGAAATTATATTTTAGGGGAGCTTGGTGAGGGACAGAGCCTCTGCCACTCCCTGAACTAAGGAGGGTGGGAAACTGCACCCCATCCAGGCAATTTTGGGGGGATGAAGCCTACAGGGTCGAGCCACTTCCTTCAGCATCAGAGGGAGGGGAGCAGGAGCTGGCTGGAAAAATCCCAGGGGATGGCCTAAATGCCTGTGTGTTTTGCAACACTCTGAGGCTTTTTTGATGCTTCTAAGGAGGATGCAATTAGCTTTTCAATGATAAATAAATTAGAGATAGTTGATTTTGCCTTTCACACATTTGTTTTCTTCGCTTTCATGAGGGACTGCAGCCTGTTTATGATTTTCTTAGAAGTTTGAGAGACTTGCTCTCGCTCAGTGACAAATCCTTCCCTCCAGGCAGCACAGGAAGGGAAAAAAAAAAAAAAAAAAAAGAGAAAAGCAAAGACAGTGGGAACCTGAAAATGGACAGTGTGTCTGCAGGGAAGGGAATCCCCTCAGGACTCCCAGAGGTTTGGTTTGGTTTCTGGCTGTTTATTTACGTAATTAGAGCTTGTAATTCCACAACAACGCGAAGGGAGATAAAAAAGCAGCAACAAAAGAAATCACAGAAAAGCACAGTCAGATTGGTTGGGTATCAGGGACTGCAGTAAGGTTGTGGTGGACCTGCAAGGATGGCTTTGGCCACCACAAATCTGTCTAGAGATAGAACCTCATGGCCAGTCTGTGAGACCACTGAGGACCACGTTTTAGAGAGTGACATCCAATGATTTGCAGTACTGTGCTTGATAATTGCCTCTATTTTGAACTTGGTAATTATTTCACACTTCACAGCTTGGTGTTCATACCCTTTTAGAAGAGTCTTTGTAATGTTTCCGAGTTTCAAGCAATTCAAAGAGGTTGGCTGGAGAAGGAGGGATAATTCTGCCACCAACCTGGAGCTGCTAAAGGGCTAGAACTGTAGTATTTGGAGAAAATCTTTTGCTTCAGGACAGAAAGTATCTGAAGGAAAAAAAAAATGTCTGAAGTAGCAAGATTGGGGTTGGAGTTCTTACAAAAGGAAAAAATGGTTGTGAAAAGAAAAATCCAAGTAAAAAGATAAAATACCCTGCATAGTCAAGTTAAAAGTGAGATTATTAAGGTCAAGGAAAAGTTTTGTTTTGAGAACTATGTAAAAAAAAATAAGAAAAATGTGATTTATTTTTTTCTAACTCCTCCTGAATGAAACAGGGCACTTTTGTGGAAGGTCAGTCACCAGGAACTGATCTGGGATGATGGAGGAAGGGCTGCACAAATCATTTCAGTCACAGTGGATATGACCAGTGGGAATGAGGCCATTCCAGCTTTGTGTCTCCGAGTTATTTCCATCACACCCATCGCTGCCATACCTGGGGTGTGAGATCTAATCAAAAGCATTGCATTAAAGCCAGGAAATCGGGGGAGTGGGGCATTCCCAGGCAATCAGAGCAGCCTGGCTGCTCTCACTGAGAGTTACAAACTGCAAAGGAGGGGGGAAATGTCATTTTTGCCTTTCTAGGTAAAGCCTTTATCTGTGTGAGGCCACACAGCCTTGTGCAGGTGGGGAAAGGAACGACAGCCAGAGCTTTTCCACCCACTCAGGGCAGGACAGCCTTGAACCATCTGCTCTAAAATACTCCCCTGTCAGTTCTCAGGGGGGTCTACTGGATCTACAAAAGGATTTTGCAGAGTTGATGCCTCCACAGTGCACTAGACTGGTCAGCAAGCAAATACAACCTAGAGGGACTATGTGTAATTAGAAATTACTTCCAAGCTGCAGTTCTCTTTCTCTTTGAGGAGAGTGGAAGGGCTGGTTTGACTGGGTTCTGTGGAAATGAGTATTCCAAAGGTTATGGAGAAATTTGTATAGATGATGGCATGGAAAGTAAACAAAGAGTAAGGTGGGAAATAGATTTGAGTTGTCTGGCATGGAATGATCAGAAATAGCTGCAGCACCAGAAATAAGATCATGGAATCATGGGCTGGTTTGTGTTGGAGGGGACTTTAAAGATCACCCAGTTCCAGCCTACCTGCCACAGGCAGGGATGATGACAGGTAAGTACAGAGTTTTGGACATCTGCTGATGCTGCTTAAAAACAGAAAACAGAAAAAAAAAAAAACCAATCAAGTAAAATACCCGATTCTCATTTTGAAATCAGACCAGTCCCGAATTGCTTAACTCAGACTTCAAGTCCCCTGACCTGTCCTGAGGAAGGGCCTGCCCACATTGTTTGGGACCATGGGAGCTGCATTTGTTTGCCAGGCCTGTAGCGAGCACCTTCCCTGACATTCAGCAGAGACAATAACTTTGTGATGACCTAAATTAATTTTAAAAAAAGAGAATTACTGATGTATATATTCAGGTCAATAGCACTTTCCCCAGGTTTCAATAATCGGATCAATTATCTGAATCCAATAAAATCTTATTAAAGAAATTCAGAATTATCTTTAGAATAGCTGGCCTTGTAGTCCCTGAGTAGGTTACAAAAACTGCTATGAAGAATTACTGTGACCTACTTTCTGGGTGGTACAGATATCATTATCATATCAGAGGTGCAGGCTGATCTACATGACTCCCATCTCTTATTGAAGAGAGTTTGGCAAGGAACTAGCAGGAAACTTTAATCTAGGCCTCCGAATTATTTTTTATTTTCCTACATACCAGCTGAAATTTAAAAAGTCAAAGCTTTGCACGTGAAGAAGCACCTATTGAATGAACTGCACGTGTTAAAGCCAATATGGTGATGAACATTTAGAGCACGTGGGGTGGGGGATTTATTGTAGTTGCAGATCACAAATGTTTGTGGGCAGTGTAAGGCACATCCACACTGATCAAGGGGCACTTTGCACCTACTTCCACAAGGTCAGTGAGGACTCGAACCACGAGGCTGAAGAGGTGGGGACTCTTCCATTACAAGAGCTAACAGAAAATCTTCCAGCCTTGTCTCTGCCAGGTGAGATGTTTGGTTATTTTATTGTCACTGAGAAAATCACTTTGGCTCAAAATTTTACTTTTGGCTGGAAACTCTTCCTTGTGTTTGTAAGATGTTCTCTGACAGGGGGCAGCTGGTGCAGGTCTGGGCTGGGAAATGAGACTGGGCTGGGCAGGACTGTCCCAAGGGTGACTCTACAAGAGCATCTTTCTCTCCCAGTAGATCCGGGCAGCCCTCACCCATCCAGCATCGCTTCAGGGGTGAACATGGCACTGCAGGGATGTTGAAAAACAGGGAGTGGCGGCTGTGGGACCCCCACACTGCTGGACCCATCCAGGGCAGGGAGTGGGGACAAGGGGTTTCCATCAGTTAATTAGGAAACCGAGGCGGTGGGAGCCGCCCTTCCCACTTGGAGAGCGGAGCAATCCCGTTCCCAGCTGCTGAGCACGGCCTTGCTCCCTCAGACCAGCCAGACCCTCCTCCCTCCCACCCGAGGGCTTTGATCTCCCGGTATCAAACCCGTTCTGGGCTCAGTAGGGTGGTGGGAGCCGCTGGTGCCGTGTGGCTCAGGGCAGGCACCTTCTCTCCGTGCTGTTCCCTCAGCCCCGATCCGCGGCGCCACATCAAGGCAGGGCCGAGCGGCGGGCGCCTTAATTAGGAGGCTGAAATTATAATATTATGTTAAAGAACAAAGAGGCTCCGAAGGAAAAAAAAAAAAAATATGTGCCGCATATCTGACAAAGATAAATTGGATTATTCAAAATATTCCTGATGAAATGTTACATTTTGCAACTAATTATCAATCTGTTTTATCTCCAGACCAGCTGGGCATTTTTGTGCATGCAAGACCTGCCTTACCAATGATCTTAAGATGTCACTGTAGCGTTTACATCTTTTATTTCAAGATCTAAATAACTAGGAAGTAGCTAATGTAATTCACTGCTGAGAAGAAAGGCCAGTTAGTTGAATGCTTTCCAAAGTGATCTTCTCCTAATGAACTTCTCTGGACTGTGAGTAATGAGGCTTTATTCAAATAATGTTTAAGGAAGGTTTTCATAATGTAATTTTTAAAGAAAGAGAAGCATTTAATACATTTAAAATATCTTTATTCATCCTATCCTGCCTCGTGTAGCATTAAAGCATTGTGACTATTTGGGTTTCTTCTTTCTGAATGCTACTTTTGTGATGAGCAGGTTGTAGTTGTGACTGAGCTATAGAAATTGGGCAATTATCTAGTAAACGTTCAGTGATATCTTACAAATTACAGCCTGACATGATTACAGAGCCATTTTGCTGTAAAAGCACGTATTGTTTAAGTATATTTATATATCATAGTGGTACACAACTCCCCTGGTCCCTACTCAGACACTACACCTACCTGCAAGCACCGAGCTTTGCTACCTGTTATAGTTTGTCATTTGGGACAGCTGTGCCTAAATTAACGCGCTGGAGGTGTCATAAAAATTTTCTTTTGAGTGTGATATTGTGCTGTTTTTCAACTGGAATAGGAGAAAATACCGCACAGGTTCCCCTTCAGTAGCGGCGTGCTGCAACATTTGCGTTCTTGGTGACGTTACGAAGTTCTCCTGGAAGTGTTCTGGCAACTTTTGCTTTTATGGGTCTGAACCCAAAGAGTGGCCACAAAAGAAATATTAAAAAAAAATAAATTTTTGATGCAAGGTTCGCTTGGCCAGTTTCTAGGAAGGTACAACACTAAATGTGTTTGTGCAACCCTCTCCATTTCTGATTAATTAATGAAGTGCAATCATCAGGCATGGGCTGATTTCATTCTTCCAAAAGGTTGACTCCCAGTGCCCATGGGAACTGATATACCCTGTGATTACATCTTTCTGGAGCTGACTTTATTTACAGAAGAGAATTAGCTCAAAAAAGACTACCTAATTCTAGAACTTTAATTTTTCTTCTTTTATCTCCCAATAGTTAAATTTTGAACACTATATCCAGCTATATTCAAAGTTTTCCCAAAGTAGGAACTGAATTAGAAAATAGAATTTGATGTCTTGTGAAGGTTATTTTTCTCCCTTCAGGTAATTCTTTCTGGTTATTGATGCAAGAGCTAAAAAACCATGTGGTCTAACTTGTGTAAATAGTCCCTGCTCACATGGTGAAGTGTGAGAGCAGATTTCTACCCATGAAAGGACAGGATAAGGGAGGATAGGGACAAGGGGTAATGGCTTTAAGCTGGAAGAGGGTCCATTTAGATGGGATATTGGGAAGGAATTGTTGGCTGTGAGGGTGGGGAGGCCCTGGCACAGGTTGCCCAGAGAAGCTGTGGCTGCCCCATCCCTAGAAGTGTCCAAGGCCAGGTTGGATGGGGCTTGGAGCAACCTGGGACAGTGGAAGGTGTCCCTGCCTGTGGCATGGGGTGGGACTGGATGGACTTTAAGGTCCCTTCCAACACAAACCATTCCATGATTCTATGAAGAAAGGCCACCAAGACAGATCCATTCTTTTGGACTGCCTGGCTCCAAAGTAGGCTGGAGGAATCAGAGGACATGAACTTCTGCTTCCAGTTGACTTAGGCAGGAATACAAGCACTTTTCCTGGAGTCAGGTCCAAAAATTCAGAGATTTCAGGCTGTGGCACATAGAACAAAACCAAACAGATGATATGCTCAGCTCATAATTTTCCCTTTACATTTCTACAGAGTAAATTATGTCCTAACTAATGATCATTTTAACTGTTCAGAGCGGCTTCCGCTCTGCTGTACAAATAAATTCTCTCTGCCTTTTTAATCAGGGTTTTCCCAAGGCTGATCACTGAACCTTCTGCCTTTCCATGCGCTACCAAGGCCTGATCCTGCAAAGAGCCACCATGTGTCTCCTCACAGGTGCTTGGCCCGCTCACCTCCTTCCAAAATTCCTGCCAGTTAAGAGCAGTCAGCACCCAGCAGGATTTGCCCCTTGCCTTGCACAAAAACCTCGTTCGGTTTGAACGTTCCATAATGTATGTTTAAATAGTCACAGCCAGAGAAGAACTTTGATGAGGCAAAGGGGTAATTGGATTTTCTTGTTCTATAATTAAAAAGGTATATATTACATCCACATTAATACCAAAAGAGTTCATCATGATCAATGTTATTACAATGAATACCAAAGGATTTAACAGTGATTGGCCACTTAGTTTAAAGGGTACCTGAAATCATTAAATTGTTTGCTGGAGGGCTTATGAAGGCCTATTGGATCTCCTGCCACTCCATTTTTTTTTTTTTTTTTTTTGCTTTACTCCTGGCCTGCAATGTGAGGTTTACTTTTACAAAATAGGAGCAACAGAGTGATCATTTTCCTTTATTATTCCCTTATTGACTTCCAGTTAATTTTAATCTTTGCATTAAATGACCTCCATTAAGCATGCCAGGTATCTGATTACACCGCCAAGGTTGAGACCACAAAGCGACCTATTGCACCACATCAATTGTCCTTCACAGAAGCCCTCACTGTTAATCAAGAGAGGAAGATTAAAGGAGATCAGAACTATCAGCCTGAAGTGCATTTTGCATTTGAATACACCTTTGTACCACTGCATGTGTTCTGTCCTAGAAGGAAACAAATATGAGCTGTTGGGAGCAGCTTCTGCTGGAACCTCTGCAGAGAAAAGTTCTCCAGTCAAGGTGATGAAATATTCTACCCTTATACACTTCAATATACTTGTAAAATCCTAAATCCTACATTTTAATATGTCTG
>NW_020959278.1:0-3812 GCF_003031625.1 Empidonax traillii | reverse complement strand
AAATTTCTTTGTACAGGTACAATTTTGGGAAAAAAAATATATTGTACTTGATTCTCTTAGTACATTTTAAAACTTTGCATACAAGAAATTCTGAATTTGTTAGTGAAAAAAAATTCTTAGTGTTGAAATATACCAATAGAATACATATTATATATAATATTATATATATTATATAAATATAAAACACATCCATGAATGTGTGTAAAAAAAAATGTACTGATTTGTCCCTGATTATAATTTTCATTATATATTAATTTTCTATATTTTAAAATTATAATCTGTTCTATTTAAACAATCTCATGTACATTAGTTCACCTCTGATGGTTGACAGATGTAAAAAAACTTCTTGAAGCTAAAAAAGAAGATAATTTGGGGTTTAAATCAGAGTTTTTAGTACAATCAGCTCTTTGCTAAGTCAACTACTGCAGTCTAAAATGTTCTGAACTCTGAATAGATCAAATTAATAAAATAAAAAAAGAAGTGAAAATAAACCTCTTTCTAGCTAAGGAATCCAGCAGGTGCTTTATCAGCTGATCTTTTTTGGAAGACCTTCTTCAAAACCTGAAAATCCTCTGTTCTTTTCTTCCCAGTATCCCCAGCCTACAGAAAGCTTTGGACAGTTTGTTTAGCTTTCCTAGGAGTTTGTTGAGCTTAATTTCAGTGTAGGGGATCCCAAGAGCTTTTAGTTTTTATAATCAATTCTGCATGTACAGGCTTATTCTTAATATAAAAATGACCAGTTGGCACATAATAATGTCAGTTTATTGGGATTCAGGTCAATAGCAGTGTTTGTTCTTTAGGTGGAAGAGTCACCTCCAAACCACTGTGACATTCAGTAATTTGATCATTCTGCTTTATTCATAACAAAACTGGCCTAACCCAACTCCGAAATGCTTCTGCCCTGTGCTTAAGTCCTGTTTTGAAATAATTTTATCATGTAAAACCTGCTATTTTCTCCACTTAAAGTTATAAAACTCACCCAGAGCTCTTCAGATCTCTGAGGAAAATCGGGACTGATTTTTTTAAAAAATATGTGTTTATGCCTCTTTGTGGCTTAAACCACAGCGTGTGTATTTATAGCTCTTAAGGCATCGAGCATCTGTTCTTCCTCTTCCAGGGGTGTGTAAACAAGGATGCCTCGGCTTTCCCTAAAATATCCCTGATTTTTACAAGTCCGACAGATGCACTGTGGGCAATTACAAGGCATCTTTAAGTCAGTCAGCTGGGCTTGTCCTAATCAAGCTGGTGGATGAACTGGATCACCAAGGGATTGCCGGGAGTCGGGAACAGCGTTTAGCACTTTGCTGACCTTGAGTCCACCTTTTTCAAAACTCCCTTCTGGAACTCAGATTTTTTCCAGCCATTTTCAAGTGATTTCTTCCACTTCCTCCTGAGACCAAACCACTTGATTGACCCGTGATGTTAACTGAAATTCTTGCACTGGAAAGAGAAAAAAATTGTTGGAAGTCCCAGACATGGAAATATTCACAGACTTTTTTCCTTTTTTTTTAATGGTTACAGTCAAATCTTCGAAAAGTTTCCAGTATATCTAACATCTGCCTTGAGTGCTTGACAACAGGCATTCTGGAATTCTTTTCATTGCGAAGGAAAATACAGAAGCACAGATATAAACAGGCATTTAATTCTAAATATATGATTTTAACTGCATTTTAGCCTTGTAGATACCACAATTCTATACCTGTGATAGCACTCTGCCTCGTTTGAGAGTTGCTAATAACTGGGAAACGAAAACTGAGAACTTCTGAAATGACATCAAGTAGAAAATTAAGGGGGGTGAGAAGACTTTCTTAAGAACTAAAAGCTTTTATAGCGGAGAACATGATGAATTCTTTCTCAGAATTCCTTAGAAAGAATAATGGAGTTGAGGTTTGTCCTGTTTGTACAGTGTTACTTAGTAAATCTCTGGCTAAAGGTACCTACATGAAAACATGATTCCCCAAAGAGTTAGCATGATTTATGCCAAAGAAGTTAGTGCAGGGAATAATTTTTTTTTTTTTAATTTCCAACTCACAGTTATGCCTTATATTTTTGCTTAAACTTGCTAGACCTTGTGCTGCATCAAAAATAGTAATGGTCTCCCTACTTCAGTTTTAGAACTGGTCCATGCTGGATCAACCAAGTGGTAGAAATGAGTCATGATTGACCAGTTTTCTAATGGTGAAATGAAAATTGTCAGTTTCCTGAATCTTAAAAGACCAAGAAAAAGAAAAAAAAAAAATTTTTAAAAAAAGTATTCAAAAGTTTTTTTCAAAGTATTCAAAAGTATTTTATAAATATTCAAAGTTTAACACTATTTTTATGAATTTACCTATTGTTTTTAAAATGACATCATCGATCTGTATAGATCTACATCAAATAAGAAGTTCTACAACAGTAATTGTTTTTATATTTGCTCTATGGGTAATCACATTTGATGTTACCCTGCTAATTTTCTCTCTCAGTTCATCAGACAGTTTTTCTGTTGAAATGCACCAAAGCAACATCCCAAAAATGAAACTTAATCCCACTGAAGCCAAATTTGCCACCCTGTTTTCTGAAATTCTGGATCTTGAAAGGTTAAACTCTGAAAATTTCCTCCTATTTTTCTTTATAATAATCCCCTGGCAGAGAATTGGCTCATCTGGTTGGAGCTTGGTGCTAATAATGCCAAGGCTGGGGGTTCAATCCCTGTATGGATCATTCACTTCAGAGTTGGACTGGATGATCCTTGTGGGTCCCTTCCAACTCAGGATATCCTATGATTCTGTGGTTTTAAAAGAAATTAAACCCTACATACCTACTTTCCAAGTGTTCATCCTCAACTTTGATTAACTCAGTGTTTGTTCCCATTGTTTTTAACACGGGAAACGAAGTAAAAGGTAAATCACAGGATCACAGAATACTCTGAGTTGAAAGGGACCCACAAGGATCATCCAGTCCAACCCCTGGCCCTGCACAGGACACCCCAAAAATCCCACCCTGTCCCTGAAAGTGCTGTCCAAAAGCTTCTCGAACTCAGTTTTGGTGCTGTGACCACTGCCCTGGGGAGACTGTTCAGTGTCCAACCACCCTCTAGGTAAAAAAGTTTTTTCCTGCTATTTCCAAAATATTATATTTGGGACTTTATTTGTTTCTTCTGAATTGCTATCTTGGCTGGATGACCTATTGCTTCCTAGGTATTCATTCCCCAAAACCTCCAAACCCCATGGTTTGCCATTGGCCTCTGGGTACTTGTGAACTCTGGTGTTAATTTTATTGGTCCTTGGGATTTCCTCCTTCTGGTCACTCTTCCCTTGGAATAAACCCTATAACATGTAGGACCAGCCCAGCCCTCAGCTGCAGTGTCAAAACCTCTTCTGCAGCACATGAAATGGGCTGTGGCATGGACAGTATATGTAATTTAATTTTCCAGCCTGAGCAGTTCTTCTCTAATCCCCTCACTCTGCTAAGTCAGAAAGCAGGACTTGATGGTTTGACTGGGTTTCCGTGTTACAGAGGTGACACTGGGTCAGCTCAGACAAAAACAGATGAAAAAAAAAAAAGAAGCTGTGCAGTTGCACAATAGTTCTATGCTACAGGCAAGTTCAGTGTGGTTGAGAGAAGGATGAGTTTTATAGCTTAGGAGAAAATCCTATATGCACCCCAGCCACGGAATAGGATTCTAGTTTATGAACATGTGCTATAAAAAATTGTGCAGCCTTTGGTATCCTGTTTAATCTGCTTGCTCATCTATAAAATGAGAATATTGATTCTGATCCCTCACTGTCTCCAGCGAGGTTTTTAAGGGTATAGATAAAGCACCTATAGATCTG
>NW_020959277.1:8786-10167 GCF_003031625.1 Empidonax traillii | reverse complement strand
AAAACCACCTCCCCTTTCCCAGGGACCCTCCCCCCCCCCATCATTCCCAGCCGGATGCTCCCGGAATCCCCAGAATTCCCGGGAATGCGCGGTGCTCACACTGGTCCAGGGGCGGGGGGACGCTGCCCTTCACCCAGGGGGTGTGGTCGTCCACCATGTTGATGGTGAGGTTGGGGTGCCAGTGGGAGATCACCTCCACGGGGCCGAAATCCTCCGCCCTCTGCAATGGGGAGCGGACACAGAGCCCTCGGTGGATCCATCGGTGGATCCCTCGGTGGATCCCTCAGTGGATCCCTCCGTGGGTCCCTCAGTGGATCCCTCAGTGGATCCCTCAGTGGATCCATCAGTGGATCCATCAGTGGGTCCCTCAGTGGATCAATCAGTGGGTCCCTCGGTGGATCAATCTGTGGGTCCCTCAGAGGATCTTTCAATGGATCCCTCAGTGGATCCATCAACGGATCTGTCAGTGGGTCCCTCAGTGGATCAGACAGTGGGTCCATCAGTGAATCCCTCAGTGGATCCGTCAGTGGATCCCTCAGTGGATCCGTCAATGGATCCCTCTGTGGATCCCTCAGTGGATCCCTCCATGGGTCCCTCAGTGGATCCGTCAGTGGATCCCTCAGTGGATCCGTCAGTGGATCCATCAATGGATCCATCAGTGGATCCCTCAGTGGATCCATCAATGGATCAATCAGTGGATCCATCAATGGATTCCCTCAGTGGATCCATCAATGGATCAATCAGTGGATCAGTCAATGGATTCCCTCAGTGGATCCATCAGTGGATCCCTCAGTGGGTGCCTCAGTGGATCCCTCTGTGGATCCATCAATGGATCTGTCACTGGATCCCTCAGTGGATCTGTCACTGGGTCCCTCAATGGATCCCTCCATGGATCCCTCAGTGGATCCGTCAATGGATCAATCAGTGGATCCGTCAGTGGGTCCCTCAGTGGATCCATCAATGGGTCCATCAGTGGATCTGGCACCGGATCCGTCAGTGGATCTCCCAATGGATCCATCAGTGGATCCGCCAATAGATCCGTCAGTGGATCAGTCACTAGATCTGGCACCGGATCCATCAATGGATCCGGCAATCCCCCCTCCCACACCCCAAATCCCACCCCTCCATCCCAATTATTCCATGGAGATCATCCCCTCCATCCCAATTATTCCATGGAGATCATCCCCTCCATCCCAATTATTCCATGGAGATCATCCCCTCCATCCCAATTATTCCAAGGAGTTCATTCTCTCCATCTCAACTATTCCATGGAGATCATCCCCTCCATCCCAACTATTCCATGGAGATCATCCCCTCCATCCCAAAAACCTTCCAATTATTCCATGGAGATCATCCCCTCCATCCCAATTATTCCATGGAG
>NW_020959277.1:0-3786 GCF_003031625.1 Empidonax traillii | reverse complement strand
AACAGCCCCAGGAATCAGGGAAATCATGGAAAACAGCCTCAGGAATCAGGGAAATCAGGGAAAACAGCACCAGGAATTGGGGAAATCAGGGAAAACAACACCAGGAATCGGGGAAATCAGGGAAAACAGCACCAGGAATCGGGGAAATCAGGGAAAACAGCCCCAGGAATCAGGGAAATCATGGAAAGCAACACCAGGAATCAGGGAAATCAGGGAAAACAACACCAGGAATCAGGGAAATCAGGGAAAACAGCCCCAGGAATTGGGGAAATCAGGGAAAACAGCCCCCAAACCCCAGGAAAACCGGAGCGCACATCCCCGGGGGGGGGAGCAAGGAGGGGAACTCTCCCGACCCGGCATTCCCGGCATTCCCGGCGTTCCCGGCGTTACCATCAGGGTGTCCTTGGGGAAGAGGTTCCTGCTGGGAGCCCGGGGGGCCCCCCCGGGGCTGTTGGGCTCCTGCGGCGCCGGCGCCCTCCGGAACCAGGAGCTGATGGCCCAGATGATGAAAATCCTGCCGGGAAAAAAAAACAAAGGGAATCCCTCCCTGTGGATCTCCCCTTGGGAGATCCCATCCCTGCGGATCCCGTGCCTCTGGAGCCCGTCCCTGTGGATCCTTCCTGATGAATCCCTTCCCTATGGACCCTGTTATCCTTGGAGATCCCGTTCCTCTGGATCCCATTACTCTGGATCCCATTTCTATGGATCCTTCTTCCCTGTGGATCCCATTCCTCTGGATCCTTCCTGATGAATCCCTTCCCTATGGACCCCATTATCCTTGTAGATCCCGTTCCTCTGGATCCCATTCCTATGGATCCTTCTTCCCTGTGGAAGATCCTCTGGATCCCATCCCTGTGGATCCCATCCCTGTGGATCCCATTCCTATGGATCCTTCTTCCCTGTGGAAGATCCTCTGGATCCCATCCCTGTGGATCCCATCCCTGTGGATCCCATTCCTCTGGATCCTTCCCAATGAATCCTTCCCCTCTGGACCCTGTTATCCTTGTAGATCCCATTCCTCTGGATCCCGTTCCTCTGGATCCTTCTTCCCTGTGGATCCCGTTCCTCTGGATCCCATTCCTCTGGATCCCATCCCTGTGGATCCCGTTCCTCTGGATCCTATTCCTATGGATCCTTCTTCCCTGTGGATCCCATTCCTCTGGATCCCATCCCTGTGGATCCCATTCCTATGGATCCTTCTTCCCTGTGGATCCTTCCTGATGAGTCCTTTCCCTGCGCATCCCATCCCTATGGATCTCTTCCCTATGGATTTCTGGGGATCCCATCCCCATGGATTCCTCTCCCACTGATCCTTCCCTGTGGATCCCATCCCTGTGGATGCCATTCCTCTGGATCCCATTCCTATGGATCCATTCCTGTGCAACTCTTCCCTATGGATCCCTTTCCTGTGGATCCCATTCCTCTGGATCTCATTTCCGTAGATCTCGTTCCCACACATCCCATTTCCATGAAATGCATCCCATTCCCACAGATCCCATTCCCATGGAATAGATTCCATTCCGGTGGAATGGATCCCATTCCCATGGATCGCATTCACACGGATCCCGTTCCCACGGTTCCCATTCCCAAGGAATGGATCCCATTTCCTGTGGATCCCATTCCCACGGTTCCCATTCCCATGGAATGGATCCCATTCCCTGTGGATCCCATTCCCACGGTTCCCATTCCCTGTGGATCCCATTCCCTGTGGATCCCATTCCCACGGTTCCCATTCCCATGGAATGGATCCCATTTCCTGTGGATCCCATTCCCACGGTTCCCATTCCCATGGAATGGATCCCATTCCCTGTGGATCCCATTCCCACGGTTCCCATTCCCTGTGGATCCCATTCCCTGTGGATCCCATTCCCGTGGATCCCATTCCCATGGAATGGATTCCATTCCCTGTGGATCCCATTCCCTGTGGATCCCATTCCCTGTGGATCCCATTCCCATGGAATGGATTCCATTCCCTGTGGATTCCATTCCCTGTGGATCCCATTCCCATGGAATGGATCCCATTCCCTGTGGATCCCATTCCCGTGGATCCCATTCCCTGTGGATCCCATTCCCTGTGGATCCCATTCCCGTGGATCCCATCCCCACGGTTCCCATTCCCATGGAATGGATCCCATTCCCTGTGGATCCCATTCCCATGGAATGGATCCTATTCCCATGGAATGGATCCCATTCCCACAGATCTCATTCCCACAGATCCCTTTCCCTGTGGATTCCATTCCCTGTGGATCCCATTCCCGTGGATCCCATTCCCGTGGAATGGATCCCATTCCCTGTGGATCCCATTCCCGTGGATCCCATTCCCATGGATCCCATTCCCATGGAATGGATCCCATTCCCTGTGGATCCCATTCCCATGGAATGGATCCCATTCCCTGTGGATCCCATTCCCACGGTTCCCATTCCCATGGAACGGATCCCATTCCCTGTGGATCCCATTCCCGTGGATCCCATTCCCATGGAACGGATCCCATTCCCGTGGATCCCATTCCCGTGGAACGGATTCCATTCCCTGTGGATCCCATTCCCGTGGAATGGATTCCATTCCCTGTGGATCCCATTCCCACAGATCCCATTCCCTGTGGATCCCATTCCCATGGAATGGATCCCATTCCCTGTGGATCCCATTCCCGTGGAACGGATCCCATTCCCAGCCCGGGCAGGTCCCTCTCCAGGATCCGCCCCCGGACTTTGGATCCCGCGGGTGGGGCAGCTCCGGGAGCGGCTCCTGACCCTGACCCTGACCCTGCGGAAAACCGGGAAGAGCCTCCGGAAAAAAAAAACTCTCCCGTGTCGGGATCGTCCCCACAGGGCCTTGGGGTCACCCCTGGGGTTTTGGGATCACCCCCTGGAGATTTGGGATCACCCCCTGGAGTTCTGGGGTGCTGGTAAGGCCCACTCAGGGTTTTGGGGTCACTCCTTGGAGATTTGGGGTCACCCCTTGTGGTTTTGGGGTCACCCCTTGGAGATTTGGGGTCACCCCTTGGAGATTTGCGGTCACCCCTTGTGGTTTTGGGGTCACCCCTTGGAGATTTGGGGTCACCCCTTGTGGTTTTGGGGTCACCCCTTGTGGTTTTGGGGTCACCCCCTGTGGTTTTGGGGTCCCCAGTGTGACTTCCCCAAAGTTTTTGGGGTCCTGATGTCACCCCCCCCCCCCAGGGTTTTTGGGGTCCTGGTGTGACCCCACAGGATTTTTAGGGTCCTGGCATCCCCCCCCCATGGTTTTGGGGTCCCCCCCTGGATTTTTGGAGTCCCCCTCATGGTTTTGGGGTCCCCTCCATGGTTTTGGGGTCACCCCCCTGGATTTTGGGGTCCCCCTCAAGGTTTTGGGGTCCCCCCTTGGATTTTTGGGGTCCCCCTCATGGTTTTGGTGTCCCCCTCATGGTTTTGGGGTCCCCCCCTGGATTTTGGGGTCACCCCCTGGACTTCTAATGCCCTCGTGGGGTCTTTGGGGTGCCCCAGCCCCCCCTTTTTTTGGGGCTCACCTGAACAGGACCCCCTTGATGACCTGCCAGGCGTTGGGGGGGGGTTGTTGGTGCTGTCGCTGCGTCTCGGCCCCGTCCCCTCCCCCCGCGCTGCCGTTGCTCGTCACCTGGGGGGGGGAGGGGACGGGGAGGGTCATGGAGGGGGGAATGGGACTGTCCCCAAGGCCCCTGTCCCATCCCTGTCCCCTGTCCCCATCCCTGTCCTGTGATCCCCATCCCTGTCCTGTGATCCCCATCCCTGTCCCCTGTCCCCATCCCTGTCCTGTGATCCCCATCCCTGTCC
>NW_020959276.1:17351-18503 GCF_003031625.1 Empidonax traillii | reverse complement strand
CCCATCTGCCATGGGACTCTTTGGGAAGTCACGGCCTTTCCCCCAGGAAAGAAAGCCTGGAACCTTCGGGTTTCAGGTGCAGTTGGTGGGCCACCCTGGGCACTCCATGGGCAGCAAGAGCTTTCTGTCCTGGCACCTTTTGTCTGGCAGGAATCTTTGTCCAGATTCCAATTTGGCAGTCGGACTGACAATTCCAGCGTGGGGCTCCTGCAAGCGAACGACAGCCCTGCCCTCCAGGAAAGAAACCCCTTCCCCTCGGTCTCTTTTCCTCTTCCTTCAAATCCAACCTGCAGGGCAGCTTTCTGCCATCTCTTCTCCTGGGAATTGTGAAGATAGACCTCCTCCCATGTTTAACATCTCATTTACCCTCCATCTCTCCTGTGCAATTGGTGAGCTGCCATGGTCCGTAATAAACACATGAGACCTGCGGGATTTGAAGCACAAGAGTAACAGATCCTGGGCAGATCTGCGTTTATTCACAATGAGGGGCCTTTATAGGGCAGGCTGAGGAGGGTTCTGGAAAAAGGGAGTGGATATTTAAAACTAGGAGTGGTTAACATGAATATGGAACAGGGAGATGGGTACATGACCACGAGGTAACTTGGAAGGGATGTGATTGGGTAGGACACAGACATCACAGTAAGTTGTCCAATAAGAGAGTAGCAAACAGTCCAAAGGAGAAGACATTATAGCAACACAGGGGAACATGCCTGAACATGCCCTGAAACAATAGCACCAAATTAACTATAAGTTTTAACCAAACAGTCCCTGCAAACAGTCCATTAGACAAAGGTAGGGTCACTGCTCTTCTCCTCAAGAAACTCTTTCTTCCAGAGCAGGTACGATTCATCCTCCTTGCAGTCACCTCCAGCAGTGAGCCACTCTTGGCACTCCATGCACACATGGAGCTTCCTGTGCTGGCACCTTTTGTCTGGGAAGAGTCTTCATTCTTATTCCATTTTTGGGCTCAGACTGACAATTCCAGTAAAAGGGGTTCTGACACCAAACAAATCCAATTCCACCAAGAAAACAAAGTCCTTACCCTCCATCTCTCCTGTCCAATTGGTGAGCCACTCTTGGCACTCCATGCACACATAGAGTTTCCTGTGCTGGCACCTTTTGTCTGGGAGGAATCTTCATTCTTATGTCATT
>NW_020959276.1:8636-10157 GCF_003031625.1 Empidonax traillii | reverse complement strand
TCTTCCAGTGAGGTTCAGGGCAGGGAGTCCTTGCGTTGGTCTCGCTTATCTATGGCTGAGGCCTTCAGTGACCCCTGGCCTGCCACGTGGGAGGTTTGGAGAGTGCTGGCTGTGTCTGCCAATCCTGCTTTTCTATGGGAAGTGGTGAGATTTGTTTTGCTAGTTATGTGTATATTTCTTGAGTTTGATTGTGTATATCTGCTCGGTGTCCCTTTTTGTCCCCTTTTGTCCCCTTTTCTCGTTTCCCTTTCCCTTCAGGGGGTGTTTGGATTACCTACACTGTGTACATGGCATCCTAATTGTATATAACTGTAATTTACGTAAATATATATATTTTTATATAATTAGCTTGATTTGAGGTTCTTCAATTTTTTAAAGTTTTTTTTTTTTTTTTTCCTTGAGGGAAGAAAGGAGGGGTAAGGGGTTGTTACTGTGAGTTTGGGCATTTGCCAGGGAGCCAGGTCTGAACCATCACACCCATAAACCTCATAATGGTGCAGGCCCCATAAAGACACTGACCTCAAAAAGCCCAAAAACCTCATAATGGGGCTTTCATCATAAAAGCTCTGTCTTCATGAAGCGCATACATGTCATAATGGTGCTGTCCTCATAAAGCAAATAAACCTCATTAGGGGCTCCCATCATAAAGGCCTTGTCCTCATAAACCCCATAAACGTCATAAAAGCTCTACCCTCATAAACTCCACCCACCTCATAACAGTGCAGGCCTCATAAAGACACTGCCCTCATAAAGCCCATAAACCTCACAATGGTGCAGGCCTCATAGAGCCCAAACACCTCATAAAAGAGCTCTCAGCATGAAAGCTCTGTCTTCATAACACCCTTACCTGTCATAATGGTTCTCTCCTCATAAGCCCATAAAACCCATAAGAGGCTCTTCTCATAAAGTCTCTCTCCTCATAAACCCCATCCACCTCACAACGGGGCAGCCTCATAAAGGCACTGTCCTCAGAACCCTCACACACCTCACAACATTACAGGCCTCAAAAGGCCCCTGTGCTCATAAGGCCCATAAACCTCCTCATGGGGCTGACATCATAAAGGAGATGTTCTCATAAATGCCATAAACCTCATAAAGGTTCTGCCCTCGTAAACACCATAAATGTCTTAAAAGCACTGACCTCATACACCCCATACACCTCAGGATAGAGCTCTCATCATAAAAGATCTCTCTGCATAAAGCCTCTCTCCTCATGAAGGTCATGTCCTCACATACCCCATAAACGTTGCTGCCTAAAAGGCCCAGGTAGGCAGGAGGGCAGAGAAGCAGCAGAGCTTTCCATGAGCCTCCAGAAATACAAACCCACCCATGTCCCTTCCAACGCAGGGGTTACAGTTTTTATAATGATTTCCAGCCAATGCCCGTCCCGTCCCCGCCCCGGTTCTGCCCCGTTCTGCCCCAGGAACGCCCGTGGGGAATTGAGTCTGGGGGAGTTGGGAGCTTTGAGCGGCTGCAACTACAACTCCCGGCGTGCCCCGCGCGGCAAAGGGGGCGGGGCGG
>NW_020959276.1:0-1471 GCF_003031625.1 Empidonax traillii | reverse complement strand
GAATGGGGTGTCAGCACTGCTGGGGGGAGCGATGCTCATCCTTCCATCCACACTGTGCTGCTCCGCGGGGACACCCGCCAAGCACGGGCACCGACCAGCCCTGCAGAGCCTGGTAGGCCTGGCCTGTCTGTGCAGGTGAGCACAGTTTGTTGATAGGAAGCAACAGGGAAAGCAAACATTTTATATCCTTTTGGTATCCCTTTAATTACCTTTTTACTAGCTATAATTGTATCCCCTTGTACTAACTAATACTTTATTAGAGGCTGTTTGTACTATTGTATGAACGCCAATAGATAAAGTAGTGGTTTTTTGTATCTTTTTAACTTTTGATTCTCTTTGCTAATATTTTTTTTTTAATTCTCACTGCCATAAAAGATATTTTGTAGTGTTTGAATGACTGTTGTACTTGTCTTTATTCCGGACATGTATCCTAACGAACCTGGTTCACTTCCCAAGATTGCTGTGCCAGATCCAGAGGGAATTTGCGAGGGGGAAGGAGGATGTGAGACTAAGAGGAGCAAGAATAAGCAGGTGTCTCCTTGCAGGGACACCTCAGGTCAAGGCTGAATTACTCTTTTCAGACAAAAAGTGGAAATTCCTGTTGACTGGTTGAATTCCCTCTCCTTTGGTCACTACAGACTCCCCTTTGAGTCACTCCCACAGGCACTTGTGGACTCATTGCCCTTCCTTGGGCAGCCACAAAAAATGGCCACAACTGTATTGGCCTGCAAGAGTTTTAAACTGCTCTTTGGGACACAAAAGTCCTTTATTTCCCCCAAACCCAGTCTCATTGGGAGTATTTTCCATGGGAAGTTCCTCTGTTGTTCCCCACTAGGTCTGTTTTCTCTTCCTCTTCCTCCCCCACCTGTTTTTTGCTTTAAAATGTCCTAAACTGCAGCCTGGGGCAGGAGGAGTTTGGGGGTTGGGGACAGTAAAAGCTTTGCATCAACTAAACCTTATTGAAAAATCAAGTGTCTGGGTGGGAAAAATGATCCTTTCTGTTCTTGCTTTGCAGACACAGGCAGAGGGTTCTTACCTGGAGAATATTTACCTGCAGAGGAAATGCTGGGTGCATTTCCTGGTAATAATTGGAATTTGTTGATGTCAGGGTTTAGAGGGAGTTTAATAAGTGTGGGAACTCTTTGCAGCTGCCACTGCCCCACCAGCAGCATCCACATTCTGTGCCAGTGGATTCCTGTCCTGTTTCTTTGGGTTCTTTCCTTACCAATATTCCACAAATCACTCTCTGGGGTCAGTTTTGCTTTGCTGAACCTGTTAATTTTACCTTTGCCTTGGGGAATAGTGCATGGCCAGGGAAAGGCTGAGCAGGGAAAGAGTTTAGGAAAAACCATGAGCCAGGTGGGAAAATATTGCCAATGTGGGAGGTTGGAGCAGCGACAAGAGGAGCGAGAAAAGGCTGGAACAGGAAACAGGGACCAAAAACCAGCCTTGGGGAGAGGAACAGGGTTAG
>NW_020959275.1:7759-10167 GCF_003031625.1 Empidonax traillii | reverse complement strand
GCCCCTCACATCCCCATCCCACAGAGGATGTGGGAGGACTGCCCATCCCACATGGGCACACACAGCTCCCTGTCCCCAAAACCCGTCAGCTGTCCCCAGGCGCCCCCCCCCAACCTTGCCACCCCTCTCAAGCCTTGCAGGAGCCTCAGGACTGAGCCAGTGTCCCCAGGGCCACCAGGAGGGGACACGTGTCCCCACTCTCGGAACGCGGTCACCTCATTTCACTCCACCACCAGGTTTCTCCCTCCCTGGGGGGTTTGGGGTGGGTCAAGGAGCCCCCAGCCCCCTGCCCACCTTCCCCCTGTCCCCACATCACAGCAGGTACCCTCAGACCGGGGGACCCTCGTGTCCCCAAGCACCACAAGGCATGTGACAACCTCCAAACCCTGGGCCTCACCCGCGGGAAGAGATGGTGGATACGGGGATGGGGCACATGGGGAACACCATGCTGAGGGCAGTGGCCCTGTCCCCTCCCATGCCAGCCCTGGGCACAGCAATCTCAGCATCCCTGTCCCCAGGCTCTGGTGGCACAGGGACTGTGGTACCAGGGACATCCCAGGGATGCTCCCAGCAGAGACGTCACCCCAAACCCGGCCGTGCCCCCACCCCGGGCATGCATTCCCAGGGATCTCCCAGCGCCTTGGCCGTGGGATGCTGTCAGAGGATGGGCCCTGGCCAAAGCTGGCAGGAGGTGGCATGGGGACAGCCAGGGTGTCCCGGTGGCTCCCGCAGCTCTGAGTCAGCGCGGGCACCGGCACGACCCGCGGGGTCCGGCTGACTCAGGGCTGCCGGTGCCAAGCTGCCCTTTGCCAAGCCCGTGACCGGCTGGAGGCCAGCTCAGAGCCAGAAGGGATGGCAGAGGCAGGGGGCAGGTCCCTGGCTCTGTCCCCACCTCGGTCCCCAGCCCGTGGCAGGAGCCACGTCCTCATTTGGGGTCATTTGGCATCACTGGTGACTGTGATGGTGGCACTGGTGGCAGGGCTGAGGTGACACAGCCAGGGGGATCCTGCTCTACGGAGTCCCAGGGCCAGGCTAGGGGGAGCTGGGGATGTCACTCGACATGTGACAGGTCCCCTGCCTGCTCTGCCTGGCCTGGAGCTGGATCCTGCCCTTGGCAGGGATGCAGGGATGGGCAGGGAAGCACCCAGAATGGCATATCCCCCCTGGCACAGCCGGCACGCGCTGGTTTAATGGGTCACCCTGTGATGGGGACACATTTAATGGGGTCTGGGCTTGGTCCCGGTGTGGGACCAGCTCTGATTTCCCCCAGGATCCGTGGCCTGGATGTGCTTCTGCAGCACCAAGCGGCTCAGCCACACATCTGCAACGAGCCCGGTGCCAACCACAGCTCCCAGTGCCCAAACTGGGGCCTGCCCAGTCCCTCGGGGATCCCACACGGGGCAGCTTTGAGGAGAAGATGAGTGGACAGTGGGATAATGGGACACACCACCCACCACTGCAGCCTACAGTGGGGAGAGGGGATGGAGGGGTGTGGGGACATGTCCCTCCAGGGTGTAGGTCCAGGGTGGAGGGGGAAGGGAAAGGGCAGGAAGAGCCTGGAGAGGTCCATGGGGAGAGCAGAGCCCTGCAGGGTGAGGGGAAGAGAGAGGGAACGGGAGGGACAGATGGATGGACAGATGGAGGGAGGAATGGAGGGATGGAGGGAGGGGGAATGGAGGGATGTAGGAATGAAACTACGGACGAATAAGCAGAGATAGGGAGGGAAGGAAGGATGGGGGGGCTGACTGGCTGGCTGGCTGGCTGGCTGAATGGATGGATGGATGGATGGATGGATGGATGGATGGATGGATGGATGGATGGATGGAATGATAGACAAACAGTGACAGATTCACGGAGGAATGGACAGCTGGACAGGCAGACAAATGGAATAACAGACAGATACACACAGGGAGAGATGAAAGGATGGATGGAAGGATGGAGAGATGTAAGGAAGGAGGGAAGGATGGATGGATGGATGGATGGATGGATGGATGGATGGATGGATGGATGAATGGATGGAAGGATGGATGGAAGAATGATGGAAGCACGGAGGGACGGAATGATGTAAGTAGGGAGGAAAGGAGGGAGGAGAAGGGAGGGAGCAAGGGAGGGATGTACAAGTGGAGAGAGGATGTACAAGTGGATGGAAGGACAAGAGATGAAAGGAGGGAGGGAGAGGGAATGATGGATGGAAGGATGGATGGAAGGAGGGAAGGACTTAAGGAAGGAGGGAAGGATGGATGGAAGGATGGCTGTGTGACTCGGTGGCTGGATGTCCCTGGCTCAGTGCCAGCCCCTTACCCGTGTCCTGCCGGAACTGGTGCATGGACTGGAGGTCGATGACGTAGGGGGCCAGCTGGACATCGACCTGGCCCAGCACCACGGACCCGCGGGCGTCCTCCTTCAGC
>NW_020959275.1:0-4045 GCF_003031625.1 Empidonax traillii | reverse complement strand
ACGGGGAATCTGCATCGGGATGAGGGACTCGCACCGAGGACCGGGCGTCTGCACCGGGAACCCGCGCCAGGACTGGGGACACGCACCGGGGACCTGAAACACGCACCGGGGTCACCCACTGGGATCGGGCATTTCATCCGGGGACACACAGGGGACGGGGTGTCCACACTGGGGACACACACAGGGGACGGGGTGTCCACACTGGGGACACACACTGGGACTGGGGATCTGCAATGGGAACCTGTCCTCGGACTGGGCACCCACACCAGGAACACAGACAGGACACTGGGGACACACAATGGGGACGTGTAGGGGAACCGCACCAGGGACCTGTCCTGGGACTGGCCACCCACTGGGGCCACGCAAGGGGGACCAGGTATCCACGCTGGGGACACCCACAGGGATCAGGGACACACACCAGGAGCGGGCACCCAAGAAGGGAACACCCGTGAAGGATTGGGAACTCACATGTAGGGCACTGGGCACAGGCTCCAGAGACCTGTACGGGGACTGGGCACCCACACCAGGGCCGGGCACCCACACTGGGGACTGGGCACCCGCAGTGGGGACATGCACTGGGGCCAGGCATCTACACTGGGGACACACATCACGGGGGGTTGCCCCCCGGGGAGACCAACCTGGCTGGGGGGACACCTTGTCCCCTCTTAGGGAACACCTTGTCCTCCCTTAGGGAATGTGGATCCTGCAGCCCGGTGGGGAAACTGAGGCACAACAGGCGGCAGGAGGCCCTGAGCCCCAGGGACACCCCAATGGCTGTCCCACTCCCCCCTGGGGCTCGGGGTTCTGCCTGCCAAGGGACACGTTTGGGGACAGATCGAGGGATAGCAGATTTGTCACTCTGGTTGTGCCCATGGCCCATGGAGGGGCAGATCTTGGAACAGATCTGGGGACAGAGGGGTTGTCAGTAGGGCTGTGCCCATGGAGAGGCAGATTTGGGGACAGATCTGGTGATAGAGGGGTTGTAACTCGGGTGAGAAAATGGAGGGACAGGTTTGGGGACAGGGGAGTTGTCACTCTGGCTGTGCCCACAGAGGAACAGGTTTGGGGACAGATGAGTCACCAGTGTAGCCATACCTGCAAAGGGACAGATTTGGGGACATAGGTGTTGTCACTCTGGCTGTGCCCATGGAGGGACAGCTCTGGGGACAGATCTGGGGACAGGGGAACTGTCATGGCTGTGCCCACGGAGGGGCAGATTTGGGGACAGATCTGGGGACAGAGGGGTTGCCACTTGTACTGTGCCCACTGAGGGCGGTTTTGGGACAGAGGGGTTGTCGCTCTGGCCGCAGAGGGACAGGTTTGGGGTCAGGTTAGGGCGGGTTTGGGGTCGGGTTAGGTTGGGTCGGGGGTCCGGGCAGCGATGACCGCCGTGGCCTCGCAGTGCCACCTGGTGGCCTCGGCCACGCGGCCTGGTGGCCCGGGGTGACACCGCGGGGGTCCCGGTGGAGGTGGGTGGGCATGGGGACACCCACCCTCACCATCCCTGTCCCCACGGTGGGGGACGGGCTCCCCGGCAGCCCACGGGGGCAGGAGTCACCCTCTGCCCATCCATGCAATGAGCTGTGCTCGGGTCTCATGAGGGGCTGGCACGGCTCAGGCACTGAGCAGGGACATGGTGTGGGGACACGGAGGTGGGATGGGGACGTGGCATGGGGACACGGAGGTGGGATGGGGAGACAAGGAGCCAGGACAGGGATCTGGAGCTGGGACATGACATCAGGACCTGGAGCTGGGGTGGGGACACAGCATGGGGACAGAGCTGGGGACATGACTGCAGGACAGGACATGGCTAGGGGACCTTTAGCCAGAGCAGGGACATGGAGCTGGGACATGGTGAGGGGACACGGCGTTGTGAGGGGGACATGGAGGAGGGACAGTGCCATGGCCCAGGGACCTGGAGCCAGACTGACTCCCCCTCAGGATCCCTGGAGGACTCAGCCATCAGACAGGGGGTGGGCATAGGGGGGGGACACACCCCAAGGATGGGTGGGGGTCACTTAGGAGCACCGTGGGGACAAGGTCCTGTGCTGGGGGGTGGCCACCCACACCTGGGGAGGGGACAGACGTGTGTCCCCCAGTGCAATCCCCTGCAGCCCCCCCAGAAGGGCCCCTGCCAGACCCAACAGCCGTGTTTAGTCTGAGGAGGAGCGTGGGTGACCTTCGGCTCCTCCGGCACCCACGAGGGTGAACAGCACGTGGGCCCTGCCACAAGGACACAGCGGGGGGGTCGGAGGAGGGGTGATCCCCCTGTTCTAAGCACAGAGGGGGTGATTTGCTCGGGGGGGGCAGCTCCCCTCTCCCCCTGCCCAGAGGGAGGGGACACCCCTGGGTTGGGGGTCCCTGGGGGGAGCGCTGCCCTCCTCCTGTGTCCCCACCGCGGGTGGGGGGTCTGGATGCTGGGGGAGTGTGGGGGTGGGTGCTGGGGTGATCGGGGGGGTGAGACCCCCACACACGGCAGGGGAGAGGGGTGGGGGGTCCTGGGGTGCTGTGCCCAGACAGACAGACAGACAGGCTGCCTGTTGGGCCCCCCACCCATGAGGGACCACCCACACATGCCCATGGCACCCACCCACCACCCACACACACACACCACACACACCACACACGGCTCCTCACACGCCCTGACACGGGGACCACACACAGGGACACACATGGCATAGGCAGCTGGGAGAGCAGCCGGGAACAGCCAGCCAGACAGACAGACAGACACAGACAGACACACAGACAGGCAGGAGGATGAACACACATCCAGGCCATGCACACATGTGTGGTGCAGGCAGGCACAGACACACACACACTGACCTCGGTGTGTCCCACACAGGTGGCCACGGGGCACATGGAGAGGTGTGGGGGCACACAGGTGGGCACACACACAGCTGTGTACACATGCACTTGTACATGCAGGTACGTGTGGATTCTGTGTGCACACGTGTGTGGGAATCCACGGACACACATGGATTCTGTGTGTACACGTGTGACTCCATGTGCTCACACACGTCAATCCTGTGTGCACACATGTGTGAATCCATAGACACACACACATGGATTCCATCCGCACACGTGTGTGTAAATCCGTGGACACCAACATGAATTCTTGTGCACGTGTGTGTGTGAATACATGCACACAAACACGGATTCTGCGTGCACACGTGTGTGAATTCGTGTGCACACACTCGTATACACACATGTACGTGCACACATACAAGCACACACACACACGCACGTCCCCCCACGCGGGGGGTGGGGGCTCACACCGGTTCCCAATCTCTCCCACGGGCAACGGGGACCAGCCCCACATCGTGCCCCCTCCCCGCGCTAACTCCCCCCGGCCCCCGACCCCCTCTCGACCCCCCGATCCTGCTCCCCCCCCACCAGTGCGTCCCTCCAACCCCCCAAATTTCCCCCCGCCGCTGGTGTCCGTCCCGCCAGCGGGACCCCCGTGCCGGCAGGGCGGAAGGAGGGGGAGCAGGCGGGGGGTCCCTCCTCCATCCCTCCTCCTCCTCCTCCTCCTCGTCCATCCCTCCTCCTTCCTCCTCCCCTCCCCCGCCGCCCGCTCGGTGCCGGTGCCCGGGCAGCGCCGAGCCCCGCCGAGCGGCATGGCCGGGGGCCGGGGGTCCTGCCCGCCCCTGCCCGCACCCCTGCCCGCACCGCTGGGGCTCTGCGTGTGCCTCTACCCGCTGCTGCTGCTGCCCGCGGCCGCCTGGAGCCCGGCCCTGCTGCCGCCCGCCGCCCGCAGGTACCGGCACCGGGGGCACGGGGGTGCGGGCACCGGGCACGGGGGGCACCGGGGGCTCTGGGGACCGGGGGTGGGGGCAGGCACCGGGGGCTGCGGGGGGTACTGAGTACCAGGGGCTCCGAGTACTGAGCGCGGGGGGCATCAGGCACTGGGGGGGCTCTGGGGGGCATCAGGCACTGGGGGGGCTCTGGTGGTCTGTGCGTACCAGGGGTCCAGGCACCAGGCATGGGGGTGAAGGGGGCATGAAGCAGCAGGGGCTGTGGGTACTGCGGGGCTCGGTGTACCCGG
>NW_020959274.1:17477-20096 GCF_003031625.1 Empidonax traillii | reverse complement strand
TGGCACGTGGGGCTGGGGGTCACGGGGACAGGGTGGCATTGTAACAGGGGACAGGGGGATGTGGCAGCAGGGAGCTGGGGGACACTGGATGTGGTGGCACGGGGATGGAGACATGGGGGACAGGGAACACAGGGAAAGGGGGCACAGGGATGGTGGACATGTGGCAGGGGGCTGAGGGACATAGGGGACATGGGGACACAGGGGTGGGTGGCCCAGGGATGGGAGATGTGGTGACAGGGGCTGGGGACACAGGGACGTGGTGGCAGGGGACTGGGGGACACAGGGACACGGGGCTGGGGTGACACCCTGTGACCCTGTGTGTCCCCATGTCCCCAGTTCCCCACGCTGGTCCTGAAGCTGGGGCTGCTCCTTGGGGGGGACACTTGGTGTCTTTGGGGACCATGACCCCTGGGGAGCTGGTCACCATCCTCATGTGCCACCTACAGTTCACCAGGGCTGTGGAGGTGAGGAGCGTGTCCCCACTGTGTCCCCAAACCCTTCCCAGTGTGTCCCCAACCTGTTCCCAGTGTGTCCCCAACCCCTTCCCAGTGTGTCCCCCACCCCTTCCCAGTGTGTCCCCAACCTGTTCCCAGTGTGTCCCTATCCTGTCCCCAACCCCATTATTCCCCATGTCACTGTCCTCCCATGTCCCCCCGTGTCCCCTGACCTCCCCGTGTCCCCCTGTGTCCCCTCGTGTCCCCTGACCCCCCGTGTCCCCTGCTGGTGACAGGGCAGGTGTCCCTGGCCCGGCGGGCACCCAGGGTGGCCCTGCTGGAGGGGGGGCGGCTGTGGGAGCTGGGGGGGCCCGGGGAGCTGGGGACACCCCCTGGGACACTGCAGGGGACAGCGGGGACACCGGGGACAGGGACAGTGGGGATGGGGAGGGGAACACTAGGGACACTGGGGACACTGGGGATGGGGAGGGGGACTCTGGGGACAGAGGACAGGGAAAGGGACTCTGGGGACACCGGGGACGGAGGGGGGACACTGGGGACACCGGGGACACTGGGGATGAGGGCACCGGGGATGGGGACGCTGGGGACAGGTAGGGGTGGGGGACGCTGAGGTGGAACAGGGGCACGGATCAGGGATGGGGACACTGGGGGTAGTGACACCGGGGACAGGGACATCAGGGGCAAGGATGGGGATGCTGGGAACACTGGGGATGGGGAGGGGGACACTGGGGACAGGGAGGGAGTCACTGCAGATAGGTTGGGGACACTGAGGTGGCATAGGGACAGTGGGATTAGGGATGGGGCCACCAGGGACAGGGATGGTGACACTGAGGTGGGATGGGAACACTGGGGACACCAGGGGCCAACTGGGGACACAGAGGTGGGTCGGGGACACTGGAGACAGGGATGGGGACACAGAGGTGGGATGGGAACACTGGGGACACTGGGGACAGGGATGGGGACACTGAGGTGGGTTGGGGACACTGGGGACAGGGATGGGGACAGCAGCTACAGGGATGGGGACATTGGTGACACACAGTGACCCACGTGTAAAATCGATCAATAAATCAGCGGATCAATAAATCAGTGAATCGATAGATCAGTGGATCAATCGACAACCGCAGCTGGAGCTGGGACCCCCGTTCCTCCCCCCACAATGGGGCCTCTCCCCCTCCCTTCCCTCCTCCCGTTCCCCCCCAGCAGGGCCCCCCAACGCCCCTCCCTCCCCCGCAATGAGCTCATCGTGTTAATGGAGAAAATTCCTTGGTGGGGGCGGGGGGGACACGGGGAGGGGGGACAGGTAATGGGGGAGGGGACACGGCAGGGCCGCAGGCCGGGACAGGTACCTGTCGTGGGTTGGGGTGGTACAGGACACGGCTTCAGGATACCAGCACCTTTATTACAACCATGTAGCTACTTTTATACAGTTCTAGGTGACACATGTACAAGCACATTGGGAATGGGGACCCCCCTGCACCTCCTGATTCAGCACCCAGAACCCCCTGAACCTCCTTTCTCTGGGACTGGGACCCCCCTGAACCTCCATTTCCGGGGCACGGGAAACCCCCCTTCACCCTCTTATGTGGCAGCAAAACCCCCTGAACCTCCATTCCAGCCATCCCACCCCTCCCAAACCCCAGACTCAGCTTTTCCTTGACCTTGAGACCCCCTGGACCCCCATTCCTGGCAAGAAAACAGCCATGAACCCCATTCCTGGGCACGGGAACACCCCTGAACCCAAATCCCCGGCTCCAGGACCCAACTGAACACTCTTATCCTGCACCAACACTCCTCTGCACCCCCTTTCCCGGCCATCCCACCTCTCCCAGACCCCAGACTCAGCTTTTCCTGGACCCTGAGACCCCCTGGACCCCCATTCCTGCCTTTCCCAGCCCCCAGAGCCGCCTTTCCTCAACACTGGCAACCCCTGGGACCTCCTTTCCTGGGCACAGGGACCCCCTGAACCTCCATCCCCTCTCTCCCAGCCCCTGCAACCCCTTTCCCTTGAGCCCGGGCCCCCCTTGAATCCCCGTTCTGAGACCCCCCCGCATGTCCTTGCCCAGCTCCGGGCCCCCCCTGCACCCCTGGGGTTCAGCTGGGCCCGGCCCGGGGGTGCCGCGATTCGTGCCCGTGCCGGGTGCCCGGGGGTGGCGGGGGGACCCGG
>NW_020959274.1:9937-11266 GCF_003031625.1 Empidonax traillii | reverse complement strand
CCAGGACCCAGCTGAACCCCCTTATCCTGCACCAACACCCCCCTGCATCCCTTTTCCCGACAATCCTGCTTCTCCCAGACCCCAGACCCTCCTTTTCCTTGATCCTGGGACCCTCTGGACCCCCATTCCTGCTTTTCCCAGACCCCAGGCCCCTCTTTCCTCAACACTGGGGACCCCTGGATGCCACTTTTGTGGGCACAGAGACCCCATGAACCTCCATCCCACCTCTCCCAGTGCCCTCACCCCCCTTCCCTTGACACTGAGACCCCCCTGAACCTCCATTCCTAGGAATGGGGACCCCCCTTCACCCTCTGATTCAGCACCCAGACCCGCCTGAACCCCCTTCTCTGGGACTGGGACCCCCTGCACACCCTTATTGGGCACTGGGACCCCCTGAACTTCCATTCCTGGACACGGGGACCCTCCTACACCCCCGTGTGTGGCAGTAAGACCCCCTGAACCTCCATTCCTGTGCACAAGGACCCCCCCTGCACCCCCTTATCCTGCACCAACAGCCCCTGCACTCCCTTTCCCAGCCATCCCACCTCTCCTAGACCCCAGACTCAGCTTTTCCTTGACCCTGAGACCCCCTGGACCCCCTTTCCTGGGCACAAGGACCCCCTGGACTCCCCATCCCACCTCTCCCTGCCCCTGCACCCCCCTTTCCTTGATTCTGGGTCATCCTGAACCTCCCTTCCTGGGAATGGGGACCCTCCTGAACCCTTTATCCAGCATTGAGACTCCCCTACAGCCCCTTTCCCAGTTATCCCACCTCTTCCAACTCCCAGATGCCCCCTTTTCCTTGATTCTGGGACCCCCTGGACCCACATTCCCAGCAGTCTCACATCTCTCCACCTGTCACCCCCTTTCCTCAAGCCTGGGGACTTCTGGGCTCCCTTTTCTGGACAGAGGGACCTCCTGGATCCCCCCATTCCACCTCTCCCAATCCCTATATCCCCCTTTTCCCTGATGCTGGGACCTCCTGGAACCTCCTGGAACCCTCAATCCTGTGCAGTGGGACTCCTGACCCCCCCCTCCCCCAGCACTGACACCCCCTGCACCAACTTCCCTGGGATTCCCAAACCCCCTTCCTGGCTCTCCCAGCTCTCCCAGTTCCCCTTTCCTTGACCCATGACCCCTCTGGACCCCCCAAATCTCTGTGTCCCCCCAGTTCTCCACTCCCTGCGTTACCTGCATGTGGCGGTGACGGAGCCCAGCCCGGGGATCCCTCAATACCTGGTGTTGGGATACCTGGACGGGATCCCCTTCGTTCGCTATGACAGCGAGCGGGGCCGGGCGGAGCCGCAGACACCGTGGATGGCGGCTGGA
>NW_020959274.1:8176-9916 GCF_003031625.1 Empidonax traillii | reverse complement strand
CCTTACCATCAGAGAGACCACTGGACCCCCCTTTACCGGGCCAGGGACCCCCTGGATCCCTTATCTCTCCTCTCCCAGTCCCAGCCCCCCCTTTCCTTGACCCTTGGACCCTTCCCGGCTCTCCCAGCTCTCCCAGTTCCTCTTCCTTGACCCTTGGACCCCCCAGACCCGCCAATCCCTGTGACCCCCCCAGTTCTCCCCTCCCTGTGCTTCCTGCAGGGGGTCCCAGGCACCGGGAACGCCCTCGATGGCAATTCCTGGGCACAGGGACCCCCTGAACTTCCATTGCCTGGCACAGGGACCCCCTGAACCCCATTCCTGGGCACAGGGACCCCCTGAACTTCCATTCCTGGCACAGGGACCCCCTGAACCTCTGATTCCTGGCACTGGGACCCCCCTGGGCCCCCATTCCTGGGCACTGGGACACCCCTTGAGCCCCATTCCCGGCTCCAGGACCCAATTGAACCCCCATATCCTGCACCAACACTCTCCTGCACCCCCTTTCCCAGCCATCCCACCTCTCCCAAACCCCCCTTTTCCTTGACCCTGAGATGCCCTGGACCCTAATTCCTGCCTTTCCCAGATCCCAGACCCCTCTTTCCTCAACACTGGAGACCCCTGGACCCCCTTTTCCTTGGCACAGGGACCCCCTGAATCTCCATTTCCGGGCACCAGGAGCCCCCTGCACCCTCTCCCTACACACCAGGACCTCCTTAAATCTTCTTATGAGGCACCAGAACCCCCCAGTTTCCATTCGTGGGCAACGAAACCCCAATGAACCTCCATTTTTGTGCATTGGGACCCCCCGAAACCTATTGCTGGGCAAAGAAACTCCCTGTACCCCCATTCCTGGAAGGAGACCCCTGGAACCCACATTCCTGGACACTGAGGCATCCCTGAACCCCCATTCCCAGGCACGGGGATCCTCCCCCACCTCCATTCCCGCGCACTTGGACACTCCCTGCACCCCATCCCACAGAGCTGAGACCCCCTAAACCTCCTTATCTGGCAATAAGACCCCCCTGAACTCCCATTTCCGGGTATGGGAACCCCCTGGACCCCCATTCCTGGCACAGGGATCCCCGTTCACACCCTAATCCATCACAAAGACACACCTGAACCCCCATTCATGGCACTGGGAACCCCCGGAATGCCTTGATCCTGCACCAGGACCCCCTGCAGCCCCATCCCCGGTTCCAGGATCCCTCTGAACCCCCTTATCCTCAATAAATACCCCCCTGTTCCCCTTTTCCTGGCAATCCCACCTCTCCCAGCCCCATGATCCTCCCTTTTCTTTCACCCTGGGACCTCCATTCCTGCCTTTCCCATCCCCCAGATCCGACTTTCCTTAACAATGGGGACCACTGGACCCCCCTTTCCTGGGCACAGGGACCCCCTGGACCTCCATTTCCTGGTACTGGGACTCCCTGAACCCCATTTCTGGGCAGAGACTCCCCTGAACCCCATTCCTGGGCACAGGGATGCCCCTGAACCTCCATTTCCAGGCATGGGGATCCCCCTGCACTCCCTGATCCAGCACTGGGACCCCCCTGGGCCCCTATTCCTTGGTACTGGGCCCCCCCTGGACCCCCATCCCCAGCTCCAGGACCCAGCTGAACCCCCTTATCCTGCACCAACACCCCCCTGCATCCCTTTTCCCGACAATCCTGCTTCTCCCAGACCCCAGACCCTCCTTTTCCTTGATCCTGGGACCCTCTGGACCCCCATTCCTGCTTTTCC
>NW_020959274.1:0-1652 GCF_003031625.1 Empidonax traillii | reverse complement strand
GGGAGTCACACACTGCAACCATTTCACTTGCTGCATTTGCCTGCCCTTCTGCAGGACTTGGGGATTCCACTGGGGCTCTGCTGGTGTTTAATGAGGAGGTTTGCAAACTCCAGGAACTGGATGGAGTGTTTTTCCAGCTGCCAGCTAAGGAAGTTTTCAGCCTACTACACAAGACATGCAATGAAAACTCCAGTGATTTAAGAACTTGGACTCCAGCAGAACTCTTGGTTTATTCCATCAGGAAAAAGGTACCAGGAAATAAAGACATGCCTTAATATATGTAAGTCAAATGCGCTGTATAAAGGAAATTACTGAGTTTTATATATGGATACATTAGAGAAGGGAGCAGGATCCAATGCTTGGGATGCTCCTTGGAATACTATTCCAGGAATGTCTTGATACAGAGCATCAGACTCCTCAACAGAATCCTGCCAAGTAGTTATATCCACATAGGAAAGGAAATTGTTGGTGATCCTGACCTGGCTTTTGGAGGTACCAGGAGCTCCTGATAAAACAAAGATCTTCAGCTGAAGGCTTTATTAAAGTAGCTGAAGGGTCAAACTAAGAAGTGTCTGAACCTGCAGACAGTCATTCCTTCAGAGCAGAGATGCAGGTGCTTGGCAATGTTATTCCCTCCTGCCAGCTTCCCACACAGCTGTGGGCACACATTGTCCAGGCAGCTCACGAAATGCAGAGTTTCCTTCCCGCCTGAAGGGAGGCTTTGCTCTCCAACACCTCTCCCAGGGGGCACTGGGTGATCGCAGGCTGGTTCTGCCGGCTCTGCCCGTGTCCTGCTCTCCTTGGAAAGCAGCACGGCCGGAAGGATCCAGGTGTTGATCCTGATCTCCGAGACAATCAATAAAATATCATTAAACAGGCATAAAATGTGGGGAATCGATCAATGAAATGCCAACTCTGTCTGAAAAGAGACACAAACACAGAAGAGCCGCCCCGGGACGGGCGGGCTGGGAACACAAAGTGGAGACTGAAGTGAATGCGAGAGGGATCGGCCCTTGGGGGGCCCCGCCGGCCCCTGGCACTGAAGAGCCGCCTGGGATGGGCCCTGGCGGGTGTCGCCAGAGAAGGGAGCGAGGTCGGAACAGAATAAAATACAGAGAATAAACCAAAGAAAAACAAAAAAGCCGCCCCGGGGGACCCTCCGCCGCCCCGTATGTAAAAGAGCTGCCCCGAGGGACGAGCGAGGAGTGGTGGCCGTGGAATGGTCACCGTGGGTGTGGCGAGGGAGGCGTGAATGGAATCAAATCGAGAGGAGAGAATTAAATACACTAAAGGAGCCGCCCCGAGTCACCGAAAGAGCTGCCCCGAGGGACCCGCTGTCGGGTGTCGTCAAAGGGCTGCACCGAGAGAAGAGTGAGGTAGGAACAGAATTAAATGTAGAAAGTTAAAGGAAGAAAATAAAGAGCCGCACCAAGGGGGTCCCGCCGCCCCGTATCGAGAAGAGCCGCACCGAGGGACCGGCGGGGCGGCACCGGGCAGACCGGACGATATTCGGTGTCCCCGAAAAAGTCATCCTCTAAAGAACCCCGTGGCAGCCCCTGACCGGACTGGAACAGCGGGCGCGGCCCGGCCCGACCCCTCCACCCGCGCCGGGAGCGGCGATGCCCGCGGGCCCGGCCGGGGCCGAGCGGCGG
>NW_020959273.1:8590-10169 GCF_003031625.1 Empidonax traillii | reverse complement strand
CCCTTGCAGATGGACATGCACCAGGCCCTGGTGCTGTGGTTCTTCATGGACTATGACGAGTACCAGTGCGTGCCAGAGGTGAGCACTTGTGGTTCACATCTTCTTCCCTGGCTGCAATTTTCATCTGTGCAGTAACTATTTCCCCCTTCTTCAATATGGTATCTCAGAAGCTGGGAAAACTACTCACTCTGGCAGCTTTTCAAATCTCTCTCACTGCCTCTCCAGGTGCCCACAATCATGAGGGCCATCCACAAGCTCCTCACCGTCCGCGGGCCTCCGAATGTCAGAATGCAGGGGAAGATCCAGAGGCTCACTGAGGCACACCCGTGTAACGTGGTGATGACTCTGCTGCGCTGTGCCCCAGAGTGTGACAGGTACAGGGCCCAGCTGCCTGGGTGGCTCAGGGCTCACCAGCCCTTAGAACCCATCACCGTGTAGAGTCTGTCCCATGTGGTTTGCCAGAGAGATGGAGAGTTCCAGAGTATTCTGGTCCATCCATTTCCCAGCCCTGGCCTGTCAGCCCCCGATCCTGCTGCCACGTGCCCTCCTTGTCCCTCAAGGCACCGTGGCTCTGTCAACTGGGCCCCCACAGCTGCCCAGACCACAGCTCTGTGCCTGAGATCCCCCTGACCCAGAGTTGTGTCTCCACAGAGCTGCTGCCATGATGTGGAAGAGCATTGCCTCCTCGAGAACAGCAGTGGAGAAGGTGCTGCCAACACTGCTGCGAGTGATGGAGGATTGGCCAGCACACAGCATGTCCACATCAGATGGTGATGACAGAGAAGTGTTTGCTCTGGCTGTGAGTTTCTAAAAGTGGCCTTTGCTCCTCCCCAGGTCACCTCCCCACCACTGCATCCCCCTGCCTCAGGCGCTGGGCTGGAAATGTGGCTGAGGGGCAGGTTCAGGGGCACCAGGCCGGCTGCTCCCCCTGGGTCTGCCCTGGCTTCTCCCTCCAGCACTCGGGCCCAGCCACATGGACATGTCACACTGAGCGCTGTCTCTGCATGGTTGTATTGCAGGCAAGCCTGGCACTGTGGCTGATCCTGCAGGAGCCCAAGTGCCAGGATGCAGTGATGGATTATGTCCCCCACCTGCTCTGTGCTCTGCTCTTCCAAGTCTCCATTAGCACAGAGCAGGTGCCAGAAGAGGTCAACACCTTCTGGAGGGGATGCCAGGAGCAACACCGCCTTCCCAGCCACCCCAACAGGTGCTCCATCCCAGTCCTGTCTCTCTCCCATGCCCTCGGGGCTGGGGCCAGGGCTCCCAGCATGACCTGGGCTTTGCTCTGCACACAGGTTTCTGGTACAGACCCTCAAGGCCCTGCTCTGCCGCCTGCAGTGGGACAATGAGGTGATGTCAGTGGAGCGCAAGCGTGGCTGGGACACGCTCGTCTGTGCTGGCACCCAGCACTATGCAGTGGGGCTGCTGGCCAGGTGAGACACCCTTGTCCCTGCTGCCTCCATCATCTCTGCCCTGGGCACGGCACACCCCACACAGCCTGCTGGGAGAGCTTTGCCCACCCTGCTCAGGGTCCATGGTTCCTTCTTTCCCCGTGACAGGGAGATGCACCACGTCTTGC
>NW_020959273.1:0-1492 GCF_003031625.1 Empidonax traillii | reverse complement strand
GCAGCTTGGAGCTCCCCGGGCTCCAAGTGCCGCTGCTCCGCATGTGCCGGCAAGGGCTGAGCCTGCCCTGCTCCGACCTGCGGCATCTCGGCGCCCGCACGGCCACAGCAGAGAGCCCGGGCAGCGCTGCCCCAGCCGCCCGCACGGAGGAGCACAGCGGGATGGGCTGGCTTGGCCTTTGGAAACTTGGCTGGAACAGCTGTGCCGCTTGGGCATTAATTGCAGCTGATTAGCGTTTTTGTCCCTCGGCGTGGAGGCTTTGTTTTTGGGCGTACTTCTTGGGGACTGTTATAAGTTACTTCTTTTCTTGAATTTTGAAGACGGCAAAAATACCTGCAGGACAAAGAAATATAGCAAGAGTTTTTTATTGCAGTGCTGGGTACCCATTTCCAGCACTGGGTGCACCTCTGGATCATACAAAGAGCACACACCGTAGTCTGAAAACCGCGCTTTTTGTACCCTTAGATATCACTTGTTGAATATTCTTTCATTGTCCGTTTGTTGCCTTAAAAGGTAATTTCCCTGCTTTGGAGGTGGGTGTTACCTTTTGGCTGGTTGTAACTTATCTCCCCTGGGCTCGTACAGGGGGGTCTTGCATCATTCCCACATTGCAAGGCATGGAGGGCCTCCCTTTGTATCCACATGGCACAGAGGAATACATTTTTATTTATAATTTGTTCCCTGGTCCCGGCCGCAAAAGATTCCCTGGTGTTAGGTGCAGACAGGACCCTTCACCTTACAGACTCCACGGCACGCCTCTAAGTTAGTAAATAGACAGAAATAGTTCTTTTGTTAGTGCCCTTTTGTTTATTTTAATTTGCTTGGATTAAAACCGGTGCCTTTACTTATCCCAGGGACTTTGATGGCAGTTAATAAAATCAGAATGAAAAGAGTTTGAATTGCTTCCCAAAGTTCAGAGTAAAATGGGGTGAACTGGGTAGGGAAAAAGGAAGTGCTGTTTTCCCTGTGGCACTGTTTGGCTGACATAGTCCCAGTGAGGTTGCAATGCCTAAGAAGTGGTCCTTTGAGCGACCCCAGTGCAGTTGGATGGTTCTGTGGCTGACTGAGAGTTTGCATCCATTTTTTGTTGTCTGTTTCTCTCCTTTTTTCTTTTCTTGTACTTTTCCAGACCACTCTTCTCATCTCAACCCTTTATCTTTCTCATTCTACCCAGGCTAGAGTAGAGTACCCCTTGTTTGCCATTTCTGCTGATTTCACTTTGTATTGTAAAGCCCTTCCAAGCTTTCCTGGCCAGGTAGCTATCTGCAGCAGAGGGAGGATTAGTGTGTTTGCAATACCCTCCCTTGTTTGGGGTGCTTTTAGAACACTGAGGGAACCTGTGTTCCTTGACAGCTTTTATCCCTTACCAGAATTCTTCTATTTTTTTCCCTTACTAGAAAACCCTTTGCAAACCAAACAATGCCCAGGATTCTGGTGGTTTTTTTGTTTGTTTTTTTTTTTTTTTTTTTTTTTTTTTTTTTTTTTTTTTTTT
>NW_020959272.1:8797-10171 GCF_003031625.1 Empidonax traillii | reverse complement strand
GTGTGTGGCACAGAGCCCTTCCCTGAGCAGCTCCTGCCTGGGCTCCTTTGCCAGCCCAAGCAGAGCCTCTGCCCTCAGGCCCACGGGGGCTGGGCTGGGCATTGCCCTGCAGCAGCCAGAGCCCAGGCAAGGGCAAGGCCCTCATTTCCAGCTGGCTCTGCCTGTCCCTCCTCCCTTGGCAGCAGCACTGGGGCATTTCACTGCCATCCCCTGCTGCCTGGGCTCTCCTCCTTCTCACCCTTGGGTTTTCTGAGCCAGTGCGGGGTTTTTGGGGGGCAGATTTCTGTGCAGACACAACCCCTTTGGGTGCTGCTGTGGGGATGTGTCTGTGGGAGCAAAGTGCCCAAGTGCCCTCCAGGCAACTTCAGGCTCTTCAGCTGTTTCCCTGGGTGTCCTGCAGGGCTGCAGGTGCCCTCCAGGAGGGCACAGCTCTGCCACAGCATCTCTGTGCTGCACAGGATCCCCGTGGAGAAAACTCCTCAGTGCTTAATCCATGGAAATGCTCTGGGCAGCTGCAATGGGCTCTTTGTGTCTCACTCTGGGAGGAGAGAGATGAAAAAATTAGGAGTGTGTCAATCTGTTCTTTGGACACGGATTCCTGGCTCTCTGTGCAGTTTCTGTTTAGGGGAACAGTTGAGTGTGATGCTCCTGCAGCTCCAAGCTGCCAGCACAGGGCAGCTGAGCACAGACTGATGGGCAGAGCAGCTCTTCTGTCTGCACTGAGGGACCGTCCCTGTGCCCTCAGAACCCACAAGAATTGACCTACAGTTCTATGGATATGTCAGGGATTTCCAGCATCCACAACCAGTACTAACTGTGGCAGGTGCAAGTGGGGGAACAAACACAAAGAATTTCCTCAGCTCAGTCCTTCCTTTGGGCAAACTGCAAACAGCAAAACTGAGAAGCTCTTGGATGTATCAGGAGCAAATTTAATTAGAGATCCCTCTGTATTCCAAGTTCCCTCTGCCAGCAGAGCAAGAAGGAGTCCTTGGCAGCCCAGCCCAGAGTTCCTGCTTCCAAAGGTGCCCTCAGGCAGCAACAGCCAGAGCTCAGGGGAAGGAGCTGCAGGGAGGTCTGAGTGAGGAGAGAGAGCCTGAGAGTGGGGTGGCTGTGAGACGTGTCCTGTTTGGCTGCAGCAGCCTGGTCTAACTCAGCATTGACTTCTCCTGCTCACCAGATCCAAACACTCTGAGGAAGCAGCAAATGCCCAACAGCAGCTCCATGGCCCAGTTCCTGCTGCTGGCATTCTCAGACAGGCGGGAGCTGCAGCTGCTGCACTTCTGGCTCTTCCTGGGCATCTCCCTGGCTGCCCTCCTGGGCAACGGCCTCATCCTCAGCGCCATAGCCTGCGACCAGCACCTGCACACCCCCAGG
>NW_020959272.1:0-2246 GCF_003031625.1 Empidonax traillii | reverse complement strand
CTCTGGGGTGTGAGGCATTGGTTTTTTGGTTGCCAGGGGTCATTCTGGAATGGAGAGGGTAGGCCATGACATCACAAAGGGGCCCGTGGCACACAGGTGGGGCTTCCCTTTGGGGGTGTAGGGTGTTGGTTCTTTGGTTTCCAGGGGCTATTCCAGAATGGAGAGGATGGGCTGGGACATCATAAAGGGCCACATGGGTGGGGCTGCATTCTGACCTTGTGGGGTGTTGGTTCTTTGGTTGCCAAGGGCTATTCCAGAACGGAGAGGGTAGGCTGTGACATCACAAAGGACCCTCAAGCCCATGGGTTGGTTTAGTGGGCTGACCCTGGCTGGATTTCATTTCAAATACCCACTAAAAGCTACTACCTCCCCTTCCCTCTGCAACTCCACAGAGGAGAGAAAGAAACCAGCTGAGGATTCCTGAGTAGAGATAAGGGTGGGGAGAAAGTCGCTTCCTAATGGGTAAAAAAAGACTCAAAGTAGGGATAGTATTTAAATTTATTCCTAACGGGATAAAAGCCAAAGAGTGAGAAATAAAAGAGTCTTAAAAACACCTTCCCCCCACCCCTCCTTCCTTCTCAGGTCTCCCTCCTCCCGCCCAGCAGTGCAGGGGGATGGGGAAGGGGGTTGCAGTCAGGTGTTGAGTCCATCCCTCGGACAGCAGCTCTTCCCAATCTGCTGTCCTGTGGGTTACTCTTTCCTGGGGTGCAGGGGGGTCTCTGCACCCCAAAGCTCCCCCATGGGCTGCAGCAGCCTCAGCTCTGAGTCCTTCCCCTGCTCCTGGGGGGTCCCTCCTGCCCCTCCTTCTGCACTGCCCTTGCTGTCTGTCTTGTTATCCCATGTTCTCACTCTGCTCTTCCCTGGCTGAATTTTTTTTCTGTGCAACTCTTCTGTCTTCTGAAATATGTTATTCCAGGGGTGTTACTGTCACTTTTAAGTGGCTCAGCCTTGGCCAGTGGCAGGAACTATGTCCTGAAGCTGCTGGCATTGGCTCTGTGGCACAGGGGAATCTTCTGGCAGATTCTAACAGAAGTCACCCCTGTAACCCCCCTACTACCAAAACCCAGCCACAGAAACCCACTGTCTTGTGCAGTTCTTTCTCCAAGCCCAGCAGGTGGGAGTTGGTGCCAAGGAGCTGAAACCTGCAGGTCCAGCCTTTAGTGGAGGAAGCTCAGATTGGCCCAAGGCTGCTTTGGGTCCCAGGAGTTGGATGAAGCAATGGTGGGATGGGGATAGGGATAAAGTCTGAAGGATTGTCAGACATAAAGGTTCCTGATTTTCATATCTATTCAGAGTGAATTAGGAGGTGCTTGGGATCAATATCGACTGGGGATTGCTGATATCAATGTAAAAACAGGTAAAAAGCAAGCAGGACACAAAAAAGACATCTTTATTTGTGGTTTTATTAATACAATGTATTCACTTTGAATTCACTTCTGAGATCTGTCTAATTAACAACAAAAGAATTGAAGACTGAGAAGTAAATTATTCCCAGGGGCTTGTCTGGTTAAGATGCCATCACTGAGAAGAGAGTGTGGAGGAATGAGCAGACAAGGACACCAACCCTGGGCTGGGGAAGCAGGAACTGAGAGTCCCTGGTTCCAGGTGACAAATGGACTGTGGGATGTTTCTGTGAGAGCCCATAATGGCTGTGCTGCTTTCAGGGGGAGTCCAGTTGAATTTCTTCCCCATGGCCAGTGCAGGGCTGTGTTTTGGATTTGTGCTGAACACAGGGTTGATAATCACAGAGTCACAGAATGTGCTGAGTTGGAAGGGACCCCCAAAGACCATCCAGTCCAACCCTCAGCCTTTCACAGGACCATCCCCAAGGGTCCCACCGTGAGCCTGAGAGGATCATCCAAACACTTCTTGAGCTCTGTCAGCCTTGGTTTGGTGCCCAGTGCCCTGGGGAGCCTGTTCAGTGCCAACCACCCTCTGGGGGAAGAAGATTTTTCCAAGATCCAGCCTAACCCTGTCCTGGCACAACTCCAGGGCATTCCCTCAGTCCTGTCTCTGGTCCCCACAGAGCAGAGCTCAGGGCCTGCAACTCCTCTGCCCCTGCCCAGGAAGTTGTGCCTGCAGTGAGGTCTCCCCTCAGTCTCCTCTTCTCCAGCTGAACACACCAAGTGCCCTCAGTGTCCTCACACGCCTTCAAATCCAGGCCCTTCCCCATCTTTGCTGCCTCCTTTGGACACTCTCCAATGGCTCAATCTCTCCCTTCCATTGTGTCCCCCCAAACTGCCCCA
>NW_020959271.1:8981-10172 GCF_003031625.1 Empidonax traillii | reverse complement strand
AGGCCAGGTATCACTTCCAGGGCCTTGACCAGGATCTACAAACACACACAAAGATCAGACCCTGCTGACAATCACACAGATTTCACCAATGAACAGGTACAAAGAGTGTTCAGTGCTGAGCAGACACTAACATGGTTACTAAAAAGCTTTTAACACAGATACAGTTATAACACAGTTTTTAACACAGTTTTTAACACAGTTTTTAACACAGTTTTTAACACAGATATAGTTTTAACACAGTTTTTAACACAGTTTTTAGAGAGTTTTTAACACAGATATAGTTTTAGCTGATGAGTGGTACATGGATAAACAGAACATCAGCTTGGAAGGGTCATGAAGAGGTCAATTTGGGCCCAGGGCCTGTAATTCAGGCCTCACCACTTCAGGGACAGACAGGCAGGGCTTCTGATTCCACACACATTTACACATTCAGCAGATATTCTTGCTCACTTTATCCGTGTACTTGTAGGCAACTCTGGGGTCACATTTGGTACTAAAATGAGATGGAAATTTTCCCCCATGCCAAGAGTGTTTTAACCTGCATCAGAAGAGCAAAACAAGACTGAAGCATTTTGTTTCTGCAATCCAGTGGGAACCTCTGTCTGGTGACATTCCCAAAGGTACCCCAAATCCAGGGATTCCTGGATTCCACAGGATTCCACTCCCTTCCCTAGCCTGGTTTGTGCCACAAGGAAAAACCTCTGGCCACCCAGAGAAGGTATCCCCTAGACCAGAAGATATTTATACCCCCCTTTTCTGGGCAATTCAGTGCAATCCATCTGCCAACATTCACCTGGAACATTTCCACACTTTCCATCCCCTATTCCCACCCCACTGGCAGGGTTTGGATTGTTTCTCTCACACTCCCCACACTGCTGATTCACTGCTGGTACAACTGGGGTCAGTTTTGGACCCAGAACCCACTTGTGCAGATGTTGCAGTGCAGAAACAAAGACAAACACACAAAACCAGTGATCAGTGGATAAAACAAAGCCAGGGACAAAATTAGGGAACACCAAATAACCCCCCAAAGCACTGGAAGATCCACAGGCACTGGATATTCCCCCTTACTCAACATATGCCCATTACTTTGCTTTACACACTCACACCCCTATTACAAGTACCTATTTGGTCATTTGGGGTCTTCTTTGGGGGTCTCTGGTGGGATTTTCTGTGTCTGGTGCCCCCCAA
>NW_020959271.1:0-1312 GCF_003031625.1 Empidonax traillii | reverse complement strand
CGGAGGGCCAGGACGCAGCACAAGGTGGTGCTTGAGTGGCAGCCAAACAGCGCCCGTTCATCACCTCATGGCAACAGTCTGGGCGTGCCCCACTGGAGGGCAAGGGGCCAACGACCCCTGCCCACATCATCTTCCTCTCCATCACCTTCCTCAGCCCTAGGGACGACCTGTCCCACTGTGTTCCAAGGGGATTTGTATGTCTCTTGCAGAGTGGAGCCAAGCCAAGGAGGAACTCAGCTCTGATAATGGGGGAAAACGAGTTAACTTTGCTAAAGGCACAATGGGCCTTACAGTAAACTTGTGCAATAAAGGCACCTTTACAACACTCTGGTTGGTTCCACATGCGAATATAATCACTTTCTCACCCCTCTGTGCTCCACTGATCATCTAAATCAAAAGTACCCCCCTTACACCATGGCAACTATTATACTTTCTCATTGTGATGTCAGTTACCATGGTAACCATTGTGCATTCTCATTGTGACTCAGTTGCCATGGCAACTATTGTGCATTTACATTGCTAGGGTCAGTTAATACGGCAACCATTATGCATTCCTACTGATGCGTTGCTTACCATGGCAACCATCGTATTATCCCATTGCTACAATCAGTTACCATGGCAACAATTCCATTTGCTATGGTAAATTATCATGGCAACCATCATACATTCCCATCACTTGGGTCAGTTACCATGGCAACCATTATGCATTCCCTGTTACATCGCTTACCACGGCAACCATCTGTAACACACAGTTAATACAGAATTGCCAAAAATTGCTTCTGCCTGGCAAAACCTTCCTGTCAAACATTGTCAGCTCTCTGCCACAAGTTCTCACCAGGACTTCCCACGGCACTTTTCCTGCCAAAAGATCCTTGTATTATTTATGGTTACCATATCTCCTCCAACATCTGAACTGTCTACGTGCCAAGAAACCACGTTCAACCTCCTTTGAACGCTAGAAAAATTGAGGACAAATTTTGGAAAATCAGGGAGAGGAAAGGGAGAAGAACTGGTGACTGTAGCCGAGAATCTCTGCCCACCTCCCCTCACCTTTTCTCCGCCACCGCGTGCTGCCTGCCTGCCACCGGAGACTGGAACTGTGCCAGCCTGGACAGAGCTGAGACCACCGTGCCACATGTGGGAGTTCTACCTTATCCTTCTACCCTGACCATATTTCTGAGGGCCCAAAGCTTGGGCTGAGCTGAGACCCTGCACGGCCTGGGACAGGGGCGTGAGCGGTGAAACCACACCTGGTGCATTGCAGAGAACTAAAGCTGTCAGAGCCCCTGCAGCTACAGAGACAACATCCAAA
>NW_020959270.1:8724-10175 GCF_003031625.1 Empidonax traillii | reverse complement strand
GGCACTTCAAGCCACAGCACACAGGGGCACAGGACCTGTGCAGAGCAGCAGGAACAGGGGATGGATGGGCAGTGACTCGAGAGATGGGCCCCACCTGCACCTCCTCGTGTGAGCAGTGCAGAGCCCGACTGGAGCATCACCCTTTAGAACAACCCCCATAACACAGAAGAGACAGAAAAGGGCTGTGGGACACTCTTTGACCCATTATACACACCAGACAGTAAATATGCAATAATTTTTAGTCCTTCCTGGTGTGTACAACTTCCTAACATAACAAATATAACTCCAATTAACTGGAGGAACTTAATGCAGGCCTGGTCTGTACAAGCATTTTTTGAATCCAGATTTACAGCACCCATAGTTACCGTGCCTCAGGTAGAAGACAGCCCTTTATTCAACTGCCCAAAGGTTACAACATGAAAAGAAGGACCAGGAGATCCTCCTGAAACGTGGTTTTTGCTTAGAGTTAGAACACTGATTAGGGACAGAGATACCCCTCTGAAATGACATTGGAAAGCGGATTAGCCTTCGATCTGTTACTGTTCAAAGAACAAGGTGTGTGTGGAATGTTCAACTGATCAGGAACTGAATGCTGGGTAACAATTTATAACGCTTCGACCTCCATTGAGGAGGCACAAACAGCAACGAGAGAGGGAAGTAACCACACTAAAAATTTGTTTTGTGCAATACAACCACCAGAAGCGTTGGATGGATCAGGGGTTACTGACATCCTCGAGTCTTTTGGACTTCCCAGATGGGGAAAATGGATAGCACATAATTGGAATAGCAATTGTCATTGGAATTGTGGTCCTAATTATTGGCATTGGCCTGGTTAAATGAAGGATAAACCGCTTGCTGGTTTCCTTCTCTCCCTCTGTTCACTGTATTCGTGTCACCAGCACTGAAGGAACTACATCGATGTGCCCAGAAACAATGTCGAGCCATCGGGGTGGAGTGGAACACACAGATAATATAGAAATGCCAAAAACTAGGTTTCTCCACTGTTTCTGCCTGTCAGAAACTTCCTACCAAACATTCCCTGCCAGAAGGTCTCACCAGGACTTCCCACGGGACTTTTCCTGCCAAAAGATCCTGCCATTGTTTAAAATTATCATATCTCCTCAAAAAAAGGCAAAACCCTGTTTCTCTTCCTCTCTCTCACCAGGATGGCAGAAAGGCAGTTTTTGTGTGGTATCTTTTCTCTGCTTCTAAAAAATAATCTTAGCATTTTCAAATGCCTTCCTTGTTTTTTTTTTTTTTTCCCTCTTTCTCTTTGCATCTCTAAGCAATTAATAAAATCAGTTTTTGGTATCAACAGATAACTTGTGTGAGCTTTAATTTTGCTCAAGGGTATATTGGAATCTGAAGTCCCTTGTGCAATATTTAAAGCAGATTTTATCACCCCCTAAACAAACACTCCTCCAGCTGTGACCCTTGTCTGGTGGGAGAAA
>NW_020959270.1:0-2386 GCF_003031625.1 Empidonax traillii | reverse complement strand
AGGCAGGAGGAGGAACAAGGCCCAGCACAGGGAGGGAGCGGCTGGGAGAGGCCGGGGCAGAGCCCGCCGGGCACTCGGGACAGCGTCACCCTGAGCCAGCTGGGCCACCTCCCAGAGCCCAGCAGGGCCGGGCAGCTGCTGCCAGCCCTGTGCTCTGCTCAGGGAACTGGGCCCGGGGCTGCAGAGCTGCCCCACGGCTCTGCTGCAGCTCTGCCTGCACACGAGGGGCTTCAGCCCTTGCACCCCCCGGCCCTGAGGGCAGAGGCTTGGCTGGGAGGAGAGGAGGGCAGGGGGCTTCTTCACAGGGAGGGCTCTGCACTGCAGGGGATCCCATGCACATCTCTAAACATTCCAGGACACTGCAGGGCTTTCAGTTCTTTCCCCTGGGCCAGGACTGTGCCCTGTCAGCACTCCCAGATCCCATCCCAACCTCTGTGCACTCACCTTGGCCCTACAGAAACCTGCCTGTTTGCAGGGCACCCACTGGGCACCTTTTCTTCTTGGCAGGTAGAAAAAGGGCAGGTCAGGAAAAAACTGATGGGTCCAGCAAAGATGATGCTGCTTCTGTCAAAGGCAGAGGAGAGGCTGAAGGCACTTTAGGAAGCTGCTCTCAGCCCCACTGTTCATTCAAAGTTACAGCTCAGGAGTCTCAGGGACTTGTCCAACATGAGAGCTCCTTTTCCACTTCTCAACCCTCAAATTCCCCAGGAGTAGGAAACTGAAAACGCTGACTCACAAAAGCTCCTTATCTTCATAATAGCCTTGCTTTGTCCTTCCCCTTTTAAAGTTCCCTTGGAAAGGTGCTGGTGTGATCTGGATCTGTGAGCAGCCCTGACCCCACCCAGCACTCATTCAAGGGCAGGAAGACCCTGCCTGGGCCCTGCTGGGGTTCTCTCCCTCCACCTCCAGCTTGTCCCTGCACAGATGAGGGCAACTCCCCAGGCAGGGTGAGAGCTGACCCTGGCAGGCAGCAGAGTCCTTTCCCTGGTCCAAAGAACCCTGGAGCACAGGGAGCCTGCTGTGCAGGACAGCCCTGGGCACCCCTGGCTGCACCCCCACCCTGACAGCCCACAGCCATCCCTGGGAGAAGGAGCCGTCCTGCCCTGTCCCTCTGATGGGCTCTCAGGGAAGCCCTGCCCTGGAGCACATCCTCCCCCTGGGCAACAGAGACACTGGCAGAGTCCTGACAGATGCCCAGGGCTGGGGGATGTGCCAGCTTTAGGAGAGTCCTGCAGGCACACAAGCCACATTGCCCTGCATCTGTAGACTCACTCTGCAGAGGGCTGGGAAATTGTGTCCCCAAGTGAAGTGTCAGCTGAACACCTCCCATCTTTGCTCTGCCTCTGACCTCCCTCTGCCTTGCTGTCTCTCTGCAGCGCTGCCCGCTTGCCAGGAGCTCCCTGTGTGCCAGGAGCCCAGCCCAGCTCAGCAGCACAGCAACAGCCCCAGGCATTTCATCACCCTCAGGGGCTTTGGGGATGAGTCCCTGAACATCAGACCCTGAGGAGAGCTGCAGGAACCTCTTGAGAAACCAAAGTGAGATTCAAACTGGAAAGTTTCTTGTAGTGTTAATGGGTCCCACTGAGGGACCCAAATGAGAAAACATCCTCAGGACTGTGTAAGAGCACAAACCTGGAAACTGTGCTGCCAGGTCAGAGAATCACAGGGTCATCAAAGCTGGAAGAGACCTTCAAGATCTCCAAGTCCAGCTATCAACCAGAACCACCACAGTCACCCCTAAACCATATCCCGAAATGCCATATCTAGATGCCACCTGAAAACTTCCAGAGACTCCACCACCGCCGTTGGCTAATTGTTCCAACACCTAAACACACTCTCAGTGAAAAAAAAAAAAAAAATTTAATTATCTGATGTGAACCTCACCCGAGGCAACTCAAGGCCATTTCCTTTCTTGCTCTCACTAAAGGCTTTGTAGAAAAGACCGACCCCCCTTCCCCATTGAAATCTCCTTTCAGGTCACTGTAGAGAGTGATGAGGTGGTCCCTGAGCCTCCCCTTCTGCAGGCTAAAGAACCCCAGTTCCCTCAGCTGCTCCTCATCATTCTTGCCAGATCACCAGTAACAATAATAAACAGGAGCAGCCCCAAACTCTGAGCCCTTGGGAACTCCACCAGTGACTGAACCCACCTGGATTTCATTCCATCCCCCACCACTCCCTGGGCCATCAGCCAGTTTTTCCCCAGCAAACAGTTCCCTTGTCCAGGCCATGAGCAGCCAGTTTGTGCAGGAGATGCTGTGGCAGATGGGCTCAAAGGCTTTCCTGAAGTCAGCACAGACACATCCCCAGCCTTTCCCTCAGCTGCTGAGGGGGTCATTTGTCACAGAAGGAGACCAGGTTGGTCAGGCAGGACCTGCCTTTCCCAACC
>NW_020959269.1:8424-10180 GCF_003031625.1 Empidonax traillii | reverse complement strand
GAGGGTCCACCAAGAGGTCACCCAACCCAACCAGGGCTTGGTTGACCCCAAAGGGTTTGGCCAACCCAACCAGGGCTTGGTTGACCCCAAGAGGGTCCTCCAAGAGGTCACTCAACCCAACCAGGGCTTGGTTGACCCAAAGACGTCACCAAGATCAAGAAGGTCCACCAAGGGGTCACCCAACCCAACCAGGGCTTGGCCAACCCAACCAGGGCTTGGTTGACCCAATGAGGTCACCAAGGCCAAGAAGGTCCACCAAGGGGTCACCCAACCCAACCAGGGCTTGGCCAACCCAACCAGGGCTTGGTTGACCCAATGAGGTCACCAAGGCCAAGAAGGTCCACCAAGGGGTCATCCAACCCAACCAGGGCTTGGTTGACCTCTCGAGGTCACCCAACCAAAGTAGGACCACCAAGGGGTCACCCAACCCAACCAGGGCTTGGTTGACCCAATGAGGTCACCAAGGCCAAGAAGGTCCACCAAGGGGTCACCCAACCCAACCAGGGCTTGGTTGACCCAAAGAGGGTCCACCAAGAGGTCACCCAACCCAAGTAGGACCACCAAGAGGTCACCCAACCCAACCAGGGCTTGGTTTACCCCAAGAGGTCACCAAGATCAAGAAGGTCCACCAAGAGGTCACCCAACCCAACCAGGGCTTGGTTGACCTCTCAAGGTCCCCCAACCCAAGTAGGACCACCAAGAGGTCACCCAACCCAACCAGGGCTTGGTCAACCCAACCAGGGCTTGGTTGACCCAACCAGGGCTTGGCCAACCCAACCAGGGCTTGGTTGACCCAAAGAGGTCACCAAGGCCAAGAAGGTCCACCAAGAGGTCACCCAACCCAACCAGGGCTTGGTTGACCCCAAGAGGTCACCAAGACCAAGAAGGTTCACCAAGGGGTCACCCAACCCAACCAGGGCTTGGTTGACCCAAAGGGTTTGGCCAACCCAACCAGGGCTTGGTTGACCCAAAGAGGGTCCACCAAGAGGTCACCCAACCCAAGAGGGTTTGGAGGAGATTTTTGGGGGATCCTTGAACCCAACAAGGGTTGGAGAACCTCATGGTGGGTCATTGAAGCCCAAGAGGGGTCCCTGAAGCCAAGAGGGGTTGGAGGTCCTCATGAAGATCCACCAAGAGCTTGGCCAACCCAGCCATGACTTGTTTGACCCAAAGAGGTCACCAAGATCAAGAAGGTCCACCAAGAGGTCACCCAACCCAACCAGGGCTTGGTTGACCCCAAGAGGGTCCACCAAGGGGTCACCCAACCCAAGTAGGACCACCAAGGGGTCACCCAACCCAACCAGGGCTTGGTTGACGCAACCAGGGCTTGGTTGACCCCAAGAGGGTCCACCAAGGGGTCACCCAACCCAACCAGGGCTTGGCCAACCCAACCAGGACTTGGTTGACCCAAAAAGGTCACCAAGGCCAAGAAGGTCCCACCTTTGACCCCTTGTGTGTGTCCCCTCCCCCCCCACCCCAGGGTGACTCTGGGGGCCCCCTGGTGTGCGGGGGGACCCTGCAGGGCATCGTCTCGTGGGGGATGGAGCGCTGCGGCCGCCCCCGGCGCCCCGGCGTCTACACCAAGGTCTGCCGGTACGCCCGCTGGATCCACCAGACCATGCAGGACAACTGAGAAGAGGAGGAGGCCACGCCCACCCCGTCATCATCACCCACCCACCCCACCCACCCACCCACCCACCCCATTGGAGAAAGGGGGGGGGTGGAGGGGGGAGGGGAGATTAAAGATGGTCGGAGG
>NW_020959269.1:0-1810 GCF_003031625.1 Empidonax traillii | reverse complement strand
AGTAGAAATCAATATAAAACAGGATAGACCAGTATAAACCAGTATAGAGTGGTATAAACCAGTATAAACCAGTAAAGACAAGTATAGACCAGTATCAATTAAGCCAGTCTAGAGCGGTATAGACCAGTATAAACCAGTATAGACCAGTATGAACCAGTATAGACCAGTATGAACCAGTATGAACCAGTATAGACCAGTATGAACCAGTATGAACCAGTAAATACAGGTAGAGACCAGTATGAACCAGTAAAGACAAGTATAGACCAGTATCAATTAAGCCAGTCTAGAGCTCTATAGACCAGTATAAACCAGTATAGACCAGTATGAACCAGTATAGACCAGTATGAACCAGTATGAACCAGTATAGACCAGTATGAACCAGTACAGACCAGTATGGACCAGTAGGAACCAGTTCCGGCCGGTGTAAGGCAATACAGAGCCATATAAGCCGGTACGGACCAGTATAAACCAGTATAAACCAGTAAAGACAAGTATAGACCAGTGTAATTTAACTAGTATAGAGCAGTGTAGACCAGTATCGACCAGTATGAACCAGTATAGACCACTATGGACCAGTAGGAACCAGTACCGACCGGTATGACTCAATATAGAGCGGTATAAGCCAGTACAGACCAGTATGAACCAGTATAGACCAGTATCAATTAAGCCAGTCTAGAGCGGTATAGACCAGTATAAACCAGTAAAGACAAGTATAGACCAGTATCAATTAAGCCAGTCTAGAGCGGTATAGACCAGTATAAACCAGTATAGACCAGTATGAACCAGTATGAACCAGTATAGACCAGTATGAACCAGTATGAACCAGTAAATACAGGTAGAGACCAGTATGAACCAGTAAAAACAAGTATAGACCAGTATCAATTAAGCCAGTCTAGAGTGGTATAGACCAGTATAAACCAGTATAGACCAGTATAAACCAGTATAGACCAGTATGAACCAGTATGAACCAGTATAGACCACTAGAAATTAATATAAAACAAGATAGACCAGTATAAACCAGTATGGAGCGGTATAAACCAGCCTAGAGGAGTATAAACCAGTATAGACCAGTATAGACCAGTACAAACCAGTATAGACCAGTATACACCAGTACAAACCAGTATACACCAGTACAAACCAGTATAGAGTGCTATAAACCAGCATAGTTGCAGTTGGCCTGGGAACCAGTACAGACCAGTCTGAACCAGTAGAAACCAGTATGAACCAGTATAAATCAGTATAGAGTGGTGTAAACCAGTATAGACCAGTATAAACCAGTGTGGGTCAAGAGGAACTGGTGGGAGCGGGAAGGGGGGTCCAAGTGCCAGACAGCGGCCTGGACTGGCCCCTACTGGTTTATACTGGTCTGAACTGGTTTATACTGGTCTGAACTGGTTTGTACTGGTCTGGATTGGTTTATACTGGTCTATACCAGTATGTACTGGTTTAAACTGGTGCGAACTGGTCTCACCTTGATGGAGATGATGAAGTGGCCCCACCCCCCCTTCACTGGTCCTTACTGGTGGTGGGATCCCCTTTACTGGTCCCAGTGACCCGTACTGGTCTGTACTGGTCTGTACTGGTCTGAACTGGTCTATACTGGTCTGAACTGGTCTGTACTGGTCTGAACTGGTCCGAACTGGTCTGTACTGGTCTCACCTTGATGGAGATGATGAAGTGGCCCCACCCCCCTTCACTGGTCCCACCACCCCACTCCCCGTCCCAGTGACCAGTACTGGTTTGTACTGGTTTATACTGGTCTGAACTGGTCTATACTGGTCTGAACTGGTCTGTACTGGTCTGAACTGGT
>NW_020959268.1:5514-10181 GCF_003031625.1 Empidonax traillii | reverse complement strand
AAAGCAGCGCTTCGCGAGCGGCCTGCAGAGCAGCAGACACAGGGACATGGCACCACAGCCCAGGGCACAGCACCTGCATCCCTGGGCCAAGGCCAGCAGGAGGATGGAGCCTGCCAGGCCCCGGGGCCGGAGGCAGCCCAGCCCCTGCCACGGGCACCCCAGAGCCCACAAGTGCTCACCTCTGCCACGCTCTGGCTCTTGTCATGCCCGAGGATGAACAGTGGCACCAGGCTCTGGTGCACCTGCGTCTCCAAGGGCTGTGTTCCCTCTTCTGCCAGCAACTCCATCACCTCTTGGAAGAGGCGAATGGACAGCAGCTGCACATGGGTGTTGTCCTGATGCACAAGAGGAGAAAAAGACCTTAGCGCTGCCTGCTCCAGGCTCACCAGGCACAGGCCTGAAAATGCAAAGGCCACAGTTTCCTGGCAGCACCCAGTGCCTGTGGCTGGGGGGCACAGAGCCTTACATTGTCAAACAGTGGCCGAAGTGCTTCAGCCAGCCTGGGGGCAGTGGAGATGATTGCCCGAATGTCTTTGCCCCGGAGCACAGTCAGGATCACGGAGAGCGTCATCCCGACCAGCTCTCCATCTGCATGGTGCAGCAGCTCCAGGAGGCTTTCAGAACGGCTGGCGATGCTTTTGGCCTATGTGGAACACGGTGCTGTGCTGTCACGCCCTGAACAGCTGCCCCACCAACAGCTCTCTGGTGGTGCAACCCCACCCTGCTGCCCCAGAGGCCAAAGGCCTGTCCTACAGGGTGCAGGCAGCTGAACAGGGAGGCAGGAGAGCTGGGAGCAGCAGCCACAGGTCCCCAAGCCCAGCCAAGGCCAAGGGACTGTGTTCCCCAATGCCAGTGTGGCTTAAACCGGGTGTGCCCTTCTCACCTTTGAGGGATCCACGGCAAGCAGCAGGAGGCCTCTCAGAGCCAGGCGCTTCCTCTCTGGGCACTGGCTCTGCAGGTTCCTTGACAGGATCCGCAGGACCCTGTCACGGCTACTCCCATCCAGATAGTCGAGGCCCTGGAAGGCAGAGAGCAGTGATGGGTACCCGGGTGGCAGGAGCCCGGAGCCGCCCAGGGCTGTGCCCAGGCAGCAGCACAGGGCGCAGGCACCGTGTCGGCAGCGGCTGCCAGAGGGCAGAGAGGGGCAGGCAGTCGGGCCAGGCAGCGCTGGCCATCAGGCTCACCTCAACAAGCAGGGCCAGGGCAGGCAGCTCCCAACGAGGGTACACACTGCTGAGCATCCCCAGCAGGTGCATTGCCATGGGGCAATAAAGAGGGAGCAAGACGTGGTGCATCTCCCTGTCACGGGGAAAGAAGGAACCATGGACCCTGAGCAGGGTGGGCAAAGCTCTCCCAGCAGGCTGTGTGGGGTGTGCTGTGCCCAGGGCAGAGATGATGGAGGCAGCAGGGACAAGGGTGTCTCACCTGGCCAGCAGCCCCACTGCATAGTGCTGGGTGCCAGCACAGACTAGCGTGTCCCAGCCACGCTTGCGCTCCACTGACATCACCTCATTGTCCCACTGCAGGCGGCAGAGCAGGGCCTTGAGGGTCTGTACCAGAAACCTGTGTGCAGAGCAAAGCCCAGGTCATGCCGAGAGCCCTGGCCCCAGCCCTGAGGGCATGGGAGAGAGACAGGACTGGGATGAATCACCTGTTGGGGTGGCTGGGAAGGCGGTGTTGCTCCTGGCATCCCCTCCAGAAGGTGTTGACCTCCTCTGGCACCTGCTCTGTGCTCATGGACACTTGGAACAGCAGAGCGCAGAGCAGGTGGGGGACATAATCCATCACTGCATCCTGGCATTTGGGCTCCTGCAGGATCAGCCACAGTGCCAGGCTTGCCTGCAATACAACCATGCAGAGACAGCACTCAGTGTGACATGTCCATGTGGCTGGGCCCGAGCATGGGAGGGAGAAGCCAGGGCAGACCCAGGGAGAGCAGCTGGCCTGGTGTACCTGAACCTGCCCCTCAGCCACATTTCCAGCCCAGCGCCTGAGGCAGGGGGATGCAGTGGTGGGGAGGTGACCTGGGGAGGAGCAAAGGCCACTTTCAGAAACTCACAGCCAGAGCAAACACTTCTCTGTCGTCGCCATCGGAAGTGGACATGCTGTGTGCTGGCCAATCCTCCATCACTCGCAGCAGTGTCGGCAGCACCTTCTCCACTGCTGTTCTCGAGGAGGCAATGCTCTTCCACATCATGGCAGCAGCTCTGTGGAGACACAACTCTGGGTCAGGGGGATCTCAGGCACAGAGCTGTGGTCTGGGCAGCTGTGGGGGCCCAGGTGACAGAGCCACGGTGCCTTGAGGGACAAGGAGGGCACGTGGCAGCAGGATCGGGGGCTGACAGGCCAGGGCTGGGAAACGGATGGGCCAGAGGTCTCTGGAACTCTCCATCTCTCTGGCAAACCACATGGGACAGGCTCCACACAGTGATGGGTTCTAAGGGCTGGTGATGGTGGAGCCCCCCAGGCAGCTGGGCCCTGTACCTGTCACACTCTGGGGCACAGCGCAGCAGAGTCAGCACCACGTTACAGGGGTGTGCCTCAGCGAGCCTGTGGATGTTCGTGTGTGTCCTGACATTTGGAGGCCCGTGGGCGGTGAGGAACTGGTGGATGGACCTCACGATGGTGGGCACCTGGAGAGGCAGTGGGAGAGAGTTGGAGAGCTGCCAGAGTGAGCAGGTTGCCCAGCTTCTGAGAGACCATATTGAAGAAGGAGGAAAAAGTTACTGCACAGATGAAAATTGCAGCCAGGGAAGAAGATGTGAACTACAAGTGCTCACCTCTGCCACACACTGCTGCTCATCATACTCCAGGAAGAACCACAGCACTAAGGTCTGGTGCACGTCCATCAGCAAGGGCCGTGTTCCCCCTTCCACCAGTGACTCCATCACCGTGCGGAATTTGCGAAAGGACGACAGCTGCCCGTGGGTGCAAAAGAGGAGAAAAAGACCTCAGCATTGCCTGCTCCAGGCACACCAGGCACACCAGGCACAGGCCTGAAAATCCACAGGAAAGAAAGTCTTCAGGCAGCACCCAGTGCCTGTGGCTGGGGGGCACAGAGCCTTACATTCTCAAAGAGAGGCCGGAGAGCCTCAGCCAGCTTCGGGGTAGTGGAGAGGATCGCCTGAATGTCTTCTTCCCAGAGCTCGTTCACCAGCACAGAGAGGGTCACAACCATCACGTCTCCATCTGCATCAGGCAGCAGCTCCAGGAGGTGCTGAGACAGCCTGCAGATGCTTTCGGCCTGTGTGGAACACGGTGCTGTGCTGTCACGCCCTGAACTGCTGCCTTCCCAACAGCTCCCTGCTGGTGCAACCCCACCCTGCTGCCCCGGGGCCCAGAGGCCAAAGGCCTGTCCCACAGGGCCCCTGTAGCTGAACAGGGAGGCAGGAGAGCTGGGAGCATCAGCCACAGGTCCCAAAGCCCAGCCAAGGCCAAGGGACTGTGTTCGCCCACCCCAGGCTGCCCGTGTGGCTTCAGCTGGGTGTGCCCTTCTCACCATTGACAGATCCATCCAGAGCACCATGCGGCCTCTGAGAGCCAGGCGACGTCTCTCTGGGCACTGGCTCTGCAGGTGCCTGGACAGGATCTGCTGGACACTGCCGTGACATTCTCTCCCATCCAGATAGTCGAGGACCTGGAAGGCAGAGAGCAGTGATGGGTGCCCGGGTGGCAGGAGCCCAGAGCCACCCAGGGCTGTGCCCAGGCAGCAGCACAGGGCGCAGGCACCATCCCGGCAGCGGCTGCCAGAGGGCAGAGAGGGGCAGGCAGGCGGGCCAGGCAGCGCTGGCCATCAGGCTCACCTCAACAAGGAACTCCAGGGCAGGCAGCTCCCAACGGGGGTCCACACTGCTGAGCATCCCAAGCAGGTGGATTGCCAGGGGAGAATGGGAGGGGGTCAACTGGTGGCGCATCTCCCTGTCAGGGGCAAAACCATGGACCCTGAGCAGGGTGGGCAAAGCTCTCCCAGCACTCACTCACACACAGGCCTGGTCTTTCCCCAGCAGCCCAGAATGGGACGTGGGCACTTTGGCAGGTGGCTCCTTCTGTGCACCTGCCTCTCCCAGCCCTTTGCAATCTGCTCAGCCATCCCTTGGGGCCAAGGCCCTCTGGCCATCACCCACGAGGGCTGTGTGGGGTGCCCCATGCCCAGGGCAGAGATGATGGGGGCAGTGGGGACAAGGGTGGCTCACCTGACATGCAGACCCACTGCAGAGTGGTGGGGATCGGAATTCACCAGTGGGTCCCAGGCAAGCCTGCGCTTCCTTGCCATCAAAATATCCTCCCACTGCAGATGGCAGAGCAGGGCCTTGAGGGTCTGTACCAGAAACCTGTGTGCAGAGCAAAGCCAAAGTCATGCCGGGAGCCCTGGCCCCAGCCCCGAGGGCATGGGAGGGAGAGAGGACTGGGATGGAGCACCTGTTGGGGTGGCTGGGAAGGGGGTGACTCTGCTGGCATCTCCTCCAGAAGGTGTTCATCTCCTCTGGCACCTGCTCTGTGCTCATGGACACTTGGAAGAGCAGAGCCATGACCAGGCGGGGGACATAATTCTTCACTGCATCCTGGCACTTGGGCTCCTGCAGGATCAGCCACAGTGCCAGGCTTGCCTGCAATACAACCATGCAGAGACAGCGCTCAGTGCAACAGGTCCACGTGGCAGGGCCCAA
>NW_020959268.1:0-1591 GCF_003031625.1 Empidonax traillii | reverse complement strand
GTGGCGTGGCCGCGGCGCCGCCAACACCAAGATCACGGCGTGTCACAAAGGGCCTTGGACACCCTGCCCTGTTCCATCCCATCGGCAACGGCCGCCGTGTCACAAAGGGCCCTGTGACATGTCCCATGACTCGACACAAGGAGCTGAAAGAAGTGGCAAACTCCCCAATTTAGCTCTATTGGGAGGACCCGAGAATGAAAAAAATTTGCAAGTTTGCTTCCCCTCTCAAATCTGCCACTCATTTGCCTTCACCTGGTCCATTGAGAGTCAATCTCAAAAACAAAACAAAACAAAACAAAACAATAAAAAACAAACACCAGAATCCTGGGCATGGTTTGGTTTTCAAAGGGTTTTCTAGTAAGGGATAAGAATAGAAGAATTCTAGTAAGGGATAAAAACTGTCAAGGAACACAGTAGAGGGTGATTTGGAGTTGAGAGAGCGAGTGCTCCAGCCTTTCTAAGGCCTTCCAACTCATCCTGTGGACACTCAGGTGGGGTACTTTAAACTTCAGGCTCTCTTGAAATCTTGCCTGCAGCCATGAGCCAGTCCCGGGGAAGTCTTCTAAGAACTGGGGGTTGCCCCTGGTGGTCAGGGTGGGTTCTGAACTGGTTCCTGTGGACTCCAAGGGACAGCCCTAAGTAAGGAGCAGAGAGAGGCTGCAAGTGCCAAGTGACAACTAGTGATGCTCTTGAGAGGGGAGACCAGGGGCTTGTTTATTTGAGGGTGTCATGAAAGCAGAGGAGTGACAAGTTAGTGAAGTGAGAACAGATACACAGAGGACAAAAAGAAATGTTTCTTTCGGACCACCTCACTGCTGTGGGATGAAGCAAGCCAAGAAGGTATGAAAATTGAAAGCAGGGAAAAATAAAGCTACCCAAAATGATCACAGTTCATACTAAAATGTGTTTCAGAAGGAACATCAGCACCCCTCCCTCCATCCCAACCCCCCGCACCTCCCTCATCCAAAAACCCCCAAAGAAATTAATCTTCAAGTCCTTGATGAGAAAAGAGAACTCTGTGTTTACTTGGCCATACCTGCTGTTAAAAGTTCTGGAGCTGGACCCTGCTGGACACAAGATTTCATGGATGTTGTACCTATTGGCAATTTCTAAGGGGAAGCCTGTGTTCCTGCCCAGGCTGAGCTGTCCTATCTGAGATGCAAAAAATCTTCCCCACTTCTTTTCTTCAGCTAATAGGGACAGACCAAGGAACTTAAAAGCCCTAGAAGGAGGCCTGTCAGAAGTCTGCTAGAAGACTCTACATGTTTTTCTGGCAGAAGGGTTGCTTCCCTGGGAGGAACAATGACATTCCTAAAGCTGTTCCACCTGCTCTCTCCAGAGGAGCCAAGGGGAAGCCCCCTGCTCTGTCTGAGGCTGGAAGGAGCCTTGGCCTGGTGCTCCTGCACAACTTGGTGCTCTGGAAGAAGAGAGTGGGCAAGGGAGCAAGGAGGAAAGGGGGTGGCAAATCAGGGGCACTCTAATCTAGCTTGGGTACACAATGGAAAAGATGGAGGGTTGAGGTGAGAAGAGTGGTCTGCAAAAGTACAAGAAAAGAAAAAAGGAGAGAAACAGACACCAAAAACTGGCTGCA
>NW_020959267.1:8439-10182 GCF_003031625.1 Empidonax traillii | reverse complement strand
GGCACTTTGCCAAAGATTGTAGATCTAAAAATCAGGGAAACGTGAAGGGGAGGGGGCAATGCAACTGCCCTGGCCGCACCCAGCCCCCTCCCACTTGGAACATGGGGCGGCCACATATGGATGTAGCTACAAGGCATAAAACACCTCTGAACCTGACACTTTCCCTACTAATGAAAACTGCGAGCTTTTACTTGCAGGATTGGATCATCGAACGCCCTCGGAACCAGTACAGCCCAGTGCCAGAGGAGAACGACACGCCGACCAACACCCTGTCCCACCCTGCGGGCTCGGCGCAGACGAAGGCCAAACAGCAACGAGCACTTGAGTCACTGTCTGAGATGGTTCTGCAAAATCGCAGAGGACCAGACATTCTGTTCTTACAAGCAGGTGGGCTGTGTGCTGCTCTTAAAGAGGAGTGCTGCGTTTTCGCAGACCACACAGGGTTAGTGAAAAACACCATGGCCAAGCTGCGAGAGAGATTAGAAAGTCGAAAAAGGGACAGGGAATCACAGAACTGGTTCACGTCACTGTTTGATCAAGCACCATGGCTCACCACCTTGCTATCCTCTCTTATCAGTCCCATAACAATACTCCTTTTAGCACTAGTTTTCGGACCCTGCATTTTTAACAAACTCGTATCCTTTGTTGAGAACCGCCTTAAATCCATCAATATCATGGTGGTCAAACAGTGGCAAATGCTGTAGATAATGCCTTAAACCAAAGTAGTTCCACACAGTTTTGCACTAACTCACAATTCTATACCCCAGTGTTAAGACACTTCTCTCCACCTCTCTAGGGCTTCCTTTAAGCCACTTGTTGAGCCTTAAAAACTTTTGACCTCTGTGACCTCTATGACAGTATTTTGCACTTCTTAGATTACAGCCTGCTTTATATGGCATGGAGAGGGGGGAAATGTGGGTAGACAGGGCCTGGCGTTCGGAAGATTTCGGGATGTACGGAAAGAAAGGGACCAACCCCCTCCAATGCCTGATAGCCAATAGTAGCCAAGAGATAACGTAAGCAGACGGAAGTGACAATGTAACTAAACCTTATAAAAGGCCGTGTTACAAACTAATAAACGCCATTTTACCACCCACCACATTGGTGTCTGTGAGTTAATGGCCCGAGTGACTAAGACGTAGTCACCGTACCCTTCCCGGACCAGGTCGTCATGCAACAGTCGTGCACCATGGCAACCATACTATCCCATTGCTACAGTCAGTTACCATGGCAACTATCATACATTCCCATCACTAGGGTCAGTTACCATGGTAACCATTATGCATTCCCTGTTATGTCGCTTACCCTGGCAACCATCTGTAACACACAGATAATACAGAAATCCCAAAAATTGTTTCTGCCTGTCAAAAACTTCCTATCAAACATTCTCTGTCAGCTCTCTGCCAGAAGTTCCCACCACGACTTCCTACGGCACTTTTCCTGCCAAAAGATGCTGTTATTTTTTAGGTTTATCATATCTCTTCCAAAATCTCAACTGGCTACAAGCCAAGAAACCACGTTCAACCTCCTACGACTACTATAAAGCTTGAGGAGAAATTCTGGAAAATCAGGGAGAGGAAAGGGAGAAGAACTGGTGACTGTAGCCGAGAATCTCTGCCCACCTCCCCTCACCTTTTCTCCCCACCGCGTGCTGCCTGCCTGCCACCGGAGACTGGAACTGTGCCGGCCTGGAGAGAGCTGAGACCACCGTGCCACATGTGGCAGTTCTACCTTATCCTTCTA
>NW_020959267.1:0-1829 GCF_003031625.1 Empidonax traillii | reverse complement strand
TGGGCTTTCTGAGGACAGCACCTTTATGACCTGCATGGGCTTTATGCAGAGAGATCTTTTATGATGAGAGCTCTATCATGAGGTGTGTGGGGTGTATGAGGACGGTGCTTTTATGACATTTATGGTGTTTATGAGGGCAGAGCCTTTATGATGTTTGCCCCTCTGAGGTGCACAGGCTTTATGAGGACAGAGCCTTTATGAGGTTTGTGGCATTTATGAGAACATCCCTTTATGATGACAGCCCCATGAGGAGGTTTATGGGCCTTATCACAACAGGGGCTTTATGAGGCCTGCACTGTTATGAGGTGTGTGAGGGTTATGAGGACAGTGCCTTTATGAGGCTGCTCCATTATGGGGTGGATGGGTTCTATGAGCACAGAGACCTTCTGAGGCTGCCCCATTGTGAGGGGGATGGGGTTTATGAGGAGAGAGACTTTATGAGGAGAGCCTCTTGTGAGGTTTATGGGCTTTCTGAGGACAGCACCATTATGACAGGTAAGGGTGTTATGAAAACAGCTTTTATGATGAGAGCTCTTTTATGAGGTGTTTGGGCTCTCTGAGGCCTGCACCATTGTGAGGTTTATGGGCTTTATGAGAGCAGTGTCTTTATGAGGCCTGCACTGTTATGAGGTGGGTGGGGTTTATGAGGGCAGAGCTTTTATGATGTTTATGGGGTTATGAGGGCATGACCTCTTATCATGGGAGCCGTGATGAGGTTTATGGGCTTTATGAGGACAGCACCATTATGGCTTGTATGGGCTTCATGAAGACAGAGCTTTTATGATGACAGCCCCATTATGAGGTTGTTTGGCTTTATGAGGACAGTGCCTTTATGGGGCCTGCACCATTATGAGGTTTATGGGTGTGATGGTTCAGACCTGGCTCCCTGCCAAATGCCCAAAATCACAGTAGCAACCCCTTCGCCCCCTTTCTTCCCTTAGAGCAAAGGGAAAAAAAAAAAACCTATAAAAAATTGAAGAACCCGGAATCGAACTAATTATATAAAAATATATAAATATTTACGTATCTTACAGTTATATACACTTAAGATGCTATGTACACAGCACGGGGAATCCAAACACCCCCTGAAGGGAAAGGGGAAAAAGGGACAAAAGAGGACAAAAGGGGACAAAACCAGACACCAAACAGATATACACAATCAAACTCAAGAATTATACTATTAACCAGCAAACAAATCTCACCACTTCCCATAGAAAAGCAGGATTGGCAGACACGGGCAGTACTCTCCAAACCTCCCAAGTGTCAGGCCAGAGGACACTGCAGGCCTCAGCCTTAGATAAGCGAGACCAACACAAGGACCCACTGCCCTGAACCTCACCAGAAGAGAAGAGAGCGAGGTCTCAAATCTCCAACTCATTTATACTCAATCACAGTGAGCCACTCTTGGCACTCCATGCACACATGGAGCTTCCTGTGCTTTCACCTTTTCTCTGGGAGGAATCTTCATTCTTATGCCATTTGGGGACTCAGACTGACAGTTTCAGCATGGGGGTTCTGACACCAAACAAATGAAGTTCCACCCAGAAAAAAAAGCCCTTACCTTCCATCTCTCCTGTGCAATTGGTGAGCCACTCTTGGCACTCCATGGACAAATGGAGCTTGCTGTGCGGGCACCTTTTGTCTTGAAGGAATCTTCATTCTTATTCTTTTTGACTGTCAACTGACCATTTCAGCACAAGGGTTCTGACGCCAAACAAGTGAAGTTCCACCCAGGAAAAAAAGCCCTTACCCTCCATCTCTCCTGTGCAATTGGTGAGCCACTCTTGGCACTCCATGCACACAGAGAGCTTCCTGTGCTGGCACCTTTT
>NW_020959266.1:8945-10190 GCF_003031625.1 Empidonax traillii | reverse complement strand
CAGAAAATAATTACGCTTCCCTGGTGCCTCAGAGAGCTCTGGAAGCCAAGGCTTGGTCCTGCACGGTTGTGTGCACCTGAGTCACTGCGGGGAGGGTGAGAGTTGGACCCTCTCACCTGTGACCAGTTTTGGTTGTGATTTCCCTGCTGCTCCCTCTTTGCCCCTCGGTTGGGTTGCAATTAGACTAACGAGGGGTTGGGCCAGCCTGGGGGGGAGTTTCCACTGGTGCCTTTGAGTCATAATCCTGTCTCGGAGGAGCCTCTCTGGTGCCCGGTGGAAAGGCAGAGTGGAAACACCCCGAGATCAGAGCGTGGGCTGGAACGTTGCACAGGGCAGGGGATTTTCAGTTTGAAAAGGAATTTTAAACTTGTTGGTAGAAGTTAATCAAAGAACCTCCAGCCGGTTGCCTAATAGTGAAGTATTTATCTCCCAGAGCGCTGGGGACTGCTTAAACAAAGCCCTGGGCTGTGGAGTTGTCAGGGCCACGGGCTTTTCATGTGTTTGAAATGCCTTGTAGAACACCCGTCCTCCTCCAGCTTTCAGGCCACTTATCTAATTTTCAGCTTCTCCACTCTGTGTAAATGTGATAAATAAACTTTGTAATCGCAGAACTGAGCTACTTTTGAAGGCTGCCCGGATCTGGATCGCACAGGGGCGTAAATCAACACTTTGCTGCATGAAGGGCTTCTCAAAAAAATGGCTTTTGGTCTTTTATTGCGCGGCTCGCCCGGAGGACGTGGTTGCCCAAGTCTTTTTATCAATGTTAACGTGATAAACCCCTTTTTGCAGCTCCCAGGGAAGGAGGGTCTTGATCATTCCCATCTCCAAATGCTGCTCTGGGGAGCTTCCCCCAAAAGCCAGCTGAGGTTTAACAAGTTTTATATAAAACACTGAATTAAACAAGTGGAGTTTGCGATGAACTCTGAGGGTCCAAATACTGCTGAGCTGGTCTCGTGGGTGAGGAAAAGGAGCAGGAGTGTGGGGATGGGGATAAACCACGGGGTGAGAGCAGAAGCAGAGGGAGAGTTGTGCGTTCCCAGTCACACAGTCGATGCCAAAACCTTCCATCTGAGCAAAACTGATATTTGGGAACATCAGAATCGCGAGCTGGATTTTAACACCGGCTGGGCTGAGGTGGAGGAGTCGTTTTAGGGAACGAAGGCCCTGGGGAGAAAACCCTTTTGAAAATGCTGCGTTTCTGTTTGTTTTAATGAGGAATTGAGTTTAAAAAAAAAAAAAAAAAAA
>NW_020959266.1:0-2207 GCF_003031625.1 Empidonax traillii | reverse complement strand
CGGGGGGAAGAAATCCAAGAGGGAAATCTGCGCCAGCTCCGACCTGGAGGTGAAAAACACCAGCCCCATGTCCGAGCAAGATTCGGGAATCCTGGATGTTGAGGATGAGGACGAGGATGAGGAGGTAACTGCGCGACACCTGTGGTGTCTCAGGTGGTGTTTGCTGGGCAGGGACTCAGAAAGACCCGGGCCAGACTGTAGAACAGGGTGAGGGGACACACACGCGTTTCAGAATTGGGTTATTTTGCATTTTTATCCCTCATCTCATTCCCAGGCTCAGCAGAGAGGCCAAGGGTTGAGAACTGAACCTCCCATGTGTGTCCCCACAGCTCCAGGGTTGCACTTGGGGGTGCTTATGGAAAAGGCAGTTTGGCTCCATCCTTCCTTAAAAAGGTGAATCACTCCTTAGTGCAGGAGATCCTTGGCCTTTTCTCTGAGATGCTTGTCTCGGTGGCAGAGACGAACTTTGGGTTGAAAAGGGTTTTCAGGGTGGAAGTTTTAAATGCAATTTTAATTCCTTGCTGGGCTCCCTCCTCCTCCTCCTCCCTTTCTGCTGCTGATTCCTCAGGGCTGGAACTCTGTTGGGTTTGGTAACCACAAGCTAGAACCTTGTGATGGGGTTGGTTGTTCTTTCTTTGCTCCCTGTGCGCAGTGGGACACCTTGGATTTGTGATGGATAACGTGGAACAGAGCCCTGTGCTTGAGGAAAGGCAGCTTGGAGATACCAACCTGGAGTGCAGGACGTGGGAGGTTGAGATTTTTTGGTGTGCTCGTGATTTCTTGGGATTCAGCCTTGCCCTGGACCTTTTGGCAAGTTGTGTCTGCCACTCTGGGTGTTTTTGCTCTTCCTGCTGAAGCCTCTCATGTCAAGAAAATGATAATTTCAGTTACAAACTGAACCTGAACAAGGTGATGTTTGTCATCCTGAACCCGACCGTGGATTTAAACAGTCCATGAGTGGCCAGAGAAGGGGATAAGGAACAAGTTTCTGAAGTTTACAATAGGGTTGTTCAAGTGGTTCTGTTCTCCTGTTCTGCCTTTTCCCTGCAAATAATTCCCTCCTCTTCATCATAATTCATCCTCTTCATGCTGTGTGTCCAGAGCAGACTGGGATCACAATTTACTTCACAGGGACTGAATTGTGGTCCTAACCCTAACCCAGAGCCCTCTCACTGCCCTGGAACCGTCTGGGGGGCTCTTCACTCCTCCAGCAAAATTAAATGAGTCCAGAGGAGGCCCCGGAGATGCTGCCAGGGCTGGAGCCCCTCTGCTCTGGAGCCAAGCTGGGAGAGCTGGGGGGGTTCCCCTGGAGAAGAGAAGGCTCCAGGGAGAGCTGAGAGCCCCTGGCAGGGCCTAAAGGGGCTCCAGGAGAGCTGGAGAGGGATTGGGGACAAGGGAGGGAGGGACAGCACACAGGGAATGGCTTCCCACTGCCAGAGGGCAGGGAGAGATGGGATATTGGGAAGGAATTGCTGGCTGGGAGGGTGGGCAGGCCCTGGAATGAATTTCCCAGAGAAGCTGTGGCTGCCCCTGGATTCGTGGAAGTGTCCAAGGCCAGGTTGGAGCACCATGGGCTGGTGGAAGGTGTCCCTGCCCAGGGCAGGGGGTGGAACTGGGTGGAACTTTAAGGTCCCTTCCCACCCAAACCATTCCGTGATTCTCCCCCATCTCGAGGCAGGTCCAATCCCATCTCTGGGTGTGATCCAAGCCAGGCTGGTGGGATGGGGTGACCCCACAGTCAGGGGGACCCTGCAGTGGTGGATGGGCAGCAGGACCAGGGCAGGAGGGGTCATTCCCAGAGCTGTGTCCCTGGTGCTGGGCCCGGGGCAGGGGGTGGGTGCTGTCCATGGTGATGAAGTGCAGCCCTGGGACCCCCCTGGCCAGGCCTCCTGGAGCCCGATGGAGGAGACCCCTGTGTCCCCTTCTCCCAGATTTGCCTCAGCAGGAAAAGGGCCAGGGTTTGATTCCTGATGAGCTCTGAGTTCCCCATGTTCCTGCCTCCTGGGGGTTTTCCTATTTAAAAAAAAAAAACTATTTGTTTATTAGTACAAATGGATCTCTCAGATGGAAATAGAGCCATCAAGGCTTTGGGCCCCTCATACCAAGAAAAATTTGAGGGGCTGGAGCATTTCCAGGGAAGGGAATGGAGCTGGGAAGGGGCTGGAGCAGCAGGAGGGGCTGAGGGAGCTGGGGGGGCTCAGCCTGGA
>NW_020959265.1:8553-10190 GCF_003031625.1 Empidonax traillii | reverse complement strand
AGGTGCAGCAGGAAGAAGTCCCTGGGGGTGTGCAGGTGCTGGTCGCAGGCTACGGCGCTGAGGATGAGGCCGTTGCCCAGGAGGGCAGCCAGGGAGATGCCCAGGAAGAGCCAGAAGTGCAGCAGCTGCAGCTCCCGCCTGTCTGAGAATGCCAGGAGCAGGAACTGGGCCATGGAGCTGCTGTTGGGCATTGGTTCTTTCTTAGTACAGGATCTGTTCACAAAAGGAAAAGAAAACAAACAGCTAAGACAGACCTCCGGGAAAAAGCAACTCCATTTCAAAAGGAAATCAATTTGTCAAATGTCACCAAATGTACACCAAGGATGCAGTTTTTCTCTGCTACAGTGCAACATGCAACTTTTTTGGTAGAGCTCTCACACACACAAGGAATGTCAGATGTAATAGACCTTGAAAACAAAAGTTCCACCTCTTCCACCATGACTCAGAAGAGCTGGGAATGCAGAGCAGAAGCTCAGTCTGAGCTTAGAATAATTGTACCCGTGTTTTTTATTTTTACCATCACAGCTGGGGAAGGTTCTTTTCCAGTGCAGGAATCCTCTTTTCCATGGCCCAGCACTCAGTGCCCAGCAGAGCTGCAGGGAAGGGCCCCCAGAGCTGCCTGAACGCTCCATCCCCCAGGCCTTGGGGGCACTTGCCCCCCACTCCCTGCCCAGGGCTCTGCTGCCTGGAGCTGTCCCTGACAGCAGCTGCTTCCCTGGGCCCAGGGCTGGGCCCTGCAAGTGCTGCCAGAGCCCATCCCAGGCCTGGGGGCTCAGCTCTGTCCTGCAGAGCCCTCCCAGCAGCACAGGGCACTGCCCAGGGGCAGCTCTGCCTGGGCAGGCTCTGATGGCAAAGTCACAGCAACCCTGGAGAGGCTGGAAAAGTAGCACTAGTGCTGTCTCTAAGACATTTTTGATGTCTGATACTCTCAGGTTCAATTCCCTCTAATCTAACAGAGTTTCTTCCTATGCTCAGAGATTAATTTCTATGTTGAAGTGAGCACCCAGACAACCCAGAGTGTAACACTGAAAGAACTGCTTCATTCTCTTCAAGGTACCCCCTGTGTGCCTGTGCCTGTTGCAAACACCTTCTGGGAAATTACTGCTCTGACCAGCCCCCATCCTTGCAGCACACTTTGGAGATCAGAAAGACTCTGCCCTGCTCTGCCCTACCAGTAACTGCTCCTCACCCACAGCCCTTCTCCACCAGCCCCTGCAGGCTGCCCCTGGCAGCAGGGGATGGCAGGGAAATGCCCCAGTGCTGCTGCCAAGGGAGGAGGGACAGGCAGAGGCAGCTGGAAATGACAAGGCCCTTGCCTGGGCTCTGGCTGCTGCAGGGCAATGCCCAGCCCAGCCCCCGTGGGCCTGAGGGCAGAGGCTCTGCTTGGGCTGGCAAAGGAGCCCAGGCAGGAGCTGCTCAGGGAAGGGCTCTGGGCCACACACACAGGGAGGGAGGGGCCACATCCCCCTGGGCAGCACTTGTGGCAGCAGCTGCCTCTCCCTGCCTGCCTGGGGGGGTGTGAGGAGCTGTTCCTGCCAGCAGCCCCTCCCTGTGCCCAGCTCAGCTCCCTGCCAGTGCTGCCAGAGCCCATGGCCAGCCCAGGGCCCAGGGGCAGCTCTGCCTGGGCAGGGGCTGCA
>NW_020959265.1:3357-6819 GCF_003031625.1 Empidonax traillii | reverse complement strand
AATAATACAGGGTTAACAGTTATCCCACAGTCAGTGACTGTAGACAACCCTAAGGCATTAGAAGTGACTGTAAAAGCTCTATTTCCACCCGTGGAGCCAGACACAGAAACACCCATTGCCAATTTAACCCCCATTGCTGTAGGGGGGGACACTTTGGACTCTGTGCTGATGGTCCAGGGGTCACAGTCCATTTTACTCCATCAGCCAATGCAAACCTGCAGGGTATTTTTTCCCAACACTCACCAATGTGCTCGAGTTCAAGGTCTTACAGACACAGGAGCAAACATCACGATCTTTGCAGAGAGCGACTGGCCGAAGGAATGGAGCACTACGGAGCCCTGCATCGACATCAAAGGGGTAGGAGGAGCCCAGACACCGCTCCAAAGTGTCTCCACTTTACTGATTGAAGGACCAGAAGGTAAAACTGCCTCAGCAAAGACCTATGTCCTTAATATCCCAATGACATTCTGGGGGAGAGATATGATAGGACAATGGGGAGTCCAACCAACTACCTCAAATTTAGTTTAAAGGCCACTGGTGAGCTGCAATCTCCTGCGCTCACATGGCTCTCTGTCCAACCAATCTGGGTATTCCAGTGGCCCCTAAAGGAAGAGAAATTGCACTAAATCAACCTACTAGTACATGAACAACTAGCAAAGGGACCTGTCATGCTGACTGATAGTCCTTGGAATTTCCCCATTTGTACCATACAGAAGTCCAGTGGAAAGTGGAGACTGCTACAGGATTTAAGAGAACCCAGCAAAATAATAGAGCCGATGGGGCTCTCCAGCCAGGACTTCCATCACTACAATGATACCTTCATAAGTGGTCTATTGTTCTTATTGATAGAAAGGATTATTTCTTTAACATTACATTAAACCCTTAAGACTCTCGTAGGTTGGTGTTTACAGTGCCTTCCTTTAACCCAGCAGAACCATCTCCACACTTTCACTGGACAGTCCTCCCACAAGGAAGGAGGAACAGCCCCTCCTTTTGCCAAAGAGTCCTTGCAGACGTGTTATCACCAACCCATCGACAGTGTCCCGATACCATCGTATCTCACTCTAGGGACGATCTCTTGCTGGCAGCGCAATCCGAGGGACAACTCCTGCAAGTGCATTTGTCTGTGAAAACTGCACTATTGACACATGGTCTGAAATTGCACTGGGGACAAGAGACAGTTCCATGGAAATACCTTGGATTTCAAATGAAGAACACCACTATTCAGCCCCAGACTGTTACTTTACCCACTGACATCCACACCTTAAATGATTTGCAGTCGCTACTGGGCTTATTCAGTTGGGTTAGGCCTCTGTTAGGTGTAACAACAGACACCCTGAAACCGCTTTTTCAGCTCCTGAAAGGGGAGCCAGACTTAACCTGCCCTCGACCCTAACACCGGCAGCCCTGGCAGTATTAAAGGAAATAAACCAAAGAATGAGTTTGTGTCAATGTCAAAGAAAAGTGTGTGGGTTACCTGTTGTTTTAGTAACACCTTGGCAGAACTGCAGTGGTTCCAAAAAATTTCTAAAAAGCAAAACTGCCTCACAGGTTTTTTCACCAAAATGCAAAATCCCTCAAAGGATCATTCCACCTTACTCTATCTCAAGCCAGAGCAATTATTTCTGTGTGCCCTGACTGCCAGAGCCTCACTACTCTACCATCTGAGAGGGTAAACCCTCATGGAATTAACCCACTGGACATCTGGCAGTCGGACACAACACAATATTCATTATTTGGAAAAAAAAATACATCCAAGTGTCGATTGACACATTTTCTGGTGCCATTGCAGCAGCAGCACATGCAGGAGAGAAGGCCCAAGATGTCAACAAACACCTTCTATCTGCAATATCAGTCCTTGGCATCCACAAAACGATAAAAACAGATAACAGACCGGCATACACTTCTCACTCTTTTAAAGAGTTTTCCAACATGTGGGGCATCTCCCATGTCACAGGGATCCCCCACTTCCCCACTGGTCAAGCAGTGCTAGAGCGTGCTCATCAAACACTCAAGGATATGTTAACCAAACAACAAAACACCACAATTGGACTTAGATGGTGAGTGTGGGAATGTTTGGGGTTTGGTCGATGTGCTGCTAAAGTCATGCATTGATTTTGGTTTCCTCTCTTGGAACTGAGGAAGAGAAGAACCCAGGGACTGCAGGAAACCCTGAGCCAGCCCAAGGGACGTGCTTTTGGAAGGTGGATGGACAGGCCCAGCTCTCTGCAAGATAAGTGGAGGGCTCTGAGCCAGAGAGGGGATGAGAGCCGGGTACAGGCTTGGGAATTGCCAGGAGGGCTTTTGAAATGAGTGTAGGGAAGGGGATGTCTAAGAACAAGTCCCTTAGGAGAGGGAAGTGGAGAGGCTGAGTTTTGACCCCAGCACTGGGGTGTGAAGGGCAGAGCAGAGAATCTCCCCCATGTAAGATTCTTGTGGGTCCATCTTTGCAGTTCTGACAGGCACTACTTGTCATGGCCTATTATCTCCATTCCAGAATAGGCCCTGGACACCAAAGGATCAACACCCCACACCAGCACAGTCAGAACAACCCATACGATTTGAGCCCTTTTGTTATGTCATGGCCTATCCTGTCCATTCTGGAATAGCCTGTGGATACCAAAAAACCAAACCCTCATCATGTGATGGTTCATCCCCATCCGTGTGCCAAAGGCTCCTTTGTGATGTCACAGCCCATCCTCTCCAGTCCGGAATAGTCCCTGGCAACCAAAAAGCAAATGTCCCAAAACCCCAAAATGCAGCCCCACCCGTGTGTCCTGGGCCACTTTGTGATGTCACGGCCCATCCTCCCCATTCTGGAATAGCCCCTGGAAACCAAAGAATCAACGTCACAGAATGTCACAGTGCAGCCCCACCCATCTGCCATGGGCCCCTTTGTGATGTTACGGCCTTTCCCCCAGGAAAGAAAGCCTGTAACCTTTGGCTTTGAGGTTCAGTTGGTGGGGCACCTGGGCACTCCACGGGCAGCATGAGCTTTCTGTCCTGCCACCTTTTGTCAAGCAAGAATGTTTGACCATATTCAATTTTGGGAGTCTCACCAGCAAGTTCAGTGCAGGGCTCGTGTTCCAGTTTAAAAGAGACACAGGTGTTTTTCTGAGGACGAGTTATGAGAAAAGACCAAAACTCCTCCCTCTAAGCAATTAAAAATCTAAACTTAGGAGGCTCCGGTTGAAGGAAAACAAATTATGGAAAAGGAAAAATAACAGCCCTTTATTAAAGGGTATGTGTGTATTGGTAGAAACAATGAAAGAGAACAAGTAAAATAACCAAACAATACTCCTATACCCACCAAAAATCCCCTTCAAAACAAACCAATAAACAAGCAAAGGACAAAAAGTAAACAGTTCCGTTTGTGCCCTTTGGTGCAATTCTAACCACAGGCAACAGGGGGTGCCGTTGGGTCACTAAAGATGCAGAACTTGTAGTGTCCTGTGCCAGTCA
>NW_020959265.1:0-2904 GCF_003031625.1 Empidonax traillii | reverse complement strand
CACCAAAAATCCCCTTCAAAACAAACCAATAAACAAGCAAAGGACAAAAAGTAAACAGTTCCGTTTGTGCCCTTTGGTGCAATTCTAACCACAGGCAACAGGGGGTGCCGTTGGGTCACTAAAGATGCAGAACTTGTAGTGTCCTGTGCCAGTCACCAGGGGGCGCTGTTGGATCACTGGAGATGCTGAACCTGCAGTTCTTTATGATGGCCAGCAGGGGGCGCTGTGGAATCACTGGTCATTGCCACGTGGGGGTAACACCCTCTGGGGTGTGTTGGAGAAACCGAAAATGGGTTTCCCTCCCCTCCCCCACACACATTGGGAAAAGGGGAGAGAGAGAGGGGGGAGAAAAAAAAAACAAACAAAAAAAGAAAAGTCCTCCCCAATGGGAAAAAACCCTCACTCTGTTTGGCTGGTTGAATTGTGCGGTTTGGTTTTCCTTCTGTCTTTGATGTGCACAAGGAGCACTGCTAAGAAAAGAAATCAATGGGTATAAGAAGGGAAAAAAACCTTCCCAAAATAGTTCCTCTCCAATGAAAATCCAAACAGAATCCACAGCAGGCAACCAGGCTGAGAACAAAAAAAACAACACCTAGCTCTTCTCCAACCTTCTTCCAGGCTCAGCAGAAAGCCTGAACTTCTCCCCCTGTTTCCCAGGGAATAAGGAAAAAAAAAAAAAAAATCTGAGTCATTAAACACAAAACAGCTTCCTTTGTGCTCTTTCAGTGCCCACTTAAAAGCTCTGCATGCAGTGGGCAGGGGAAAAGGGAAAAAATTCCTGCTGAGTTTCTAAGAACCAGCAAAACCATGACCAGAACCCTCCAGTTTGCAACACTCCAAAGAGCATCGCTTAAGCTGTGGACAATTCTGATCCCCCTCACCAAACACTCCTCCAGCTGTGACCCCTGTCAGGTGGGAAACACAAAGGGATGTGTGGGAGGGTTTCACTGACAACAGGGAGAATTTTGGAGAGGGACCTTTACACACCCAGCTCTTGATGTGTCCACACATCCCTGCCTGGGTGTGGGTGTGAATTGACTGTGGTGTGAGTGTTGTTACTGGGAATCCATAATTCAGTCACAGTTCATCTGCACAAATTATATTGAATCACTTGCTAACTGTTAAGTTGGTCAATAATTAAATGCTACTAATGTCTTTTGCCCCCTTATCTTTCTGTTCAAATCCTTTACACCCTGACCCTCTTATATCCCGAGGCTCTGTGTAAATCACTCCCTTTCATAGAAAATTGTATTTTTGTGACCTGTACTTTAAAATCTTCCTCCTCAGCTAAACTACAAATTAACTCCAATTAGTTGTTGAAGACTTGGAGACACGAAGACAATTAAAGAAAAAAAATAATTTGGTTTTCTGTATTTTAATGAGCCCCACAGTGTGTTTAGAGACAAGTCCATCATCCTGAGGTACTGAGAGAAGATTGAAGAAGCTGCTCAAGAAGTCAGAAGCCAAACTCCCAGTGCCTTGAAGCATTGCTGGGTCCCACTGAGGGCAGGCACTGACAAAGCCTCCCCAGGGACTCCTGAGAGCAGATCCTTGCAGGCCAGGAGTGCAGGCAGACAAAGGCTCTGGGCAGTGTCACAATGGTCCCCTGATTCCATGAGACAACATTCCTAATTTACTGTCCAGACTAGAGGGAAATGACAGGAAGGGCCATGGTTTGTCAGGACTTGCTTTATCTGAGTGAGCCCTGGGGGGCTTTTGGTGCTGAGTCCTTGAACCTCAGGCACTGAGGGGAGATTGTACAAACCTGTCCATGAGTGAAAGTGAGAAGGAAAACCCGAAGTATCTGGAAGCATTAATAGGTCCCACTGAGTGTCACTACAAGCAAAGTCTCTCCAGGGACTAATTAAAGGAGAGAATTGGAGGCCATGATTGCACAAACCTCTTCAAAACTCAGAATCAAAAGAAAAGGCAAAGTACCTTAACAAACCTGTAGTATCTTGAAGTTTTAACAAGCCCCACTGAGGGCCATTCCTGACAAAGGCTCTCAAGGGACTCCTTAGAGCAGATAATTGGAGGCAGGACTGAACAAACCTCTCACAGACTCAGTGTCAAAAAGAAGTGTCTTAATAAATTTACCTTGACTGCCTTGAAACATTTATGAGCTACAGTGACTGTCACAACTGACTGAGAATCCCAAGGGACTCATTAAAGCAGATAATTGGAAGCCATAACTGAACAAACCTCTCAAAAACTCACATTCAAAAGGAAGAGTTCCTTCCAAACCCTTGAGTACCTTGAAGCATTAATGAGCCCCACTGAGTGTCACTGCTGACAAAGACTCCCCAGGGACTAATTAAAGTAGAGAATTGGAATCAATTATTGCACAAAGCTCTTCAAAACTCAGAGTCAAAAGAAAAGTCAAAGTACCTTAACAAACCTGTAGTACTTTCAAGCTTTAACAAGCCCCACTGAGGGCCGTTCCTGACAAAGGCTCTCAAGGGACTACTTAGAGCAGATAATTGGAGGCCAGGACTGAACAAGCCTGTCAAAGACTCAGTGTCAAAAAGAAGTGTCTAAACAAATCTACCTTGAGTGCCTTGAAACATTAATGAGCTACAGTGAGTGTCACAACTGACAGAGTCTCTCACGGGACTCGTTACAGCAGATAATTGGAGGCCATGGCTGCACAAACCTCTCAGAGATGCAGAACCAAAAGCAAACCCCCAATTGCTCTAAAAATCCTACAGGCCCTTGAAGCCTTAAGGAGCCCCCCGAGGGCCCCTCCTGACAAAGCCTCCCCAGGGACTCTGCAGCAGCTCCTTGGAGGCCCTGAGTGCAGGGAGCCAAAGGCTCTGGGCAGCAGCTCAGCTGCTGAGAAAAGCCTGGCTGGGGTGGGGGAAGTTTCCTTCCTTTTCAGGCTTCCTCCAGCTTTGGGAAACGCTG
>NW_020959264.1:8920-10191 GCF_003031625.1 Empidonax traillii | reverse complement strand
CCTGGATCACAAGCCCAGCTGGGTGTTGCACCTCTGCCCTGAGCACCTGAGGTGTCACGGGCCCAGCGAGCCAGGAAGAATTCCCCCTTGTGTTGCCAGTCCAGCTCTCCCTGAGACACTTTGATCTTGTCAGTGCCACCCACCTGTCCATGGTTGGGTGTCACTCAGTAGCCCAACTCTTGGGGACCTGTGCATCTCCAGGATGGACTTTCACAGCCACCCTCTCTCCCCGTGGGGCAGGAGGGCCTGCCCTGAGAAGGCCTAAAATGCCATCAGTCAATGCCAACAGTGCAGGCTCTCCTGCAGCTCTCTGGGAGATCTGGGAGCTACCGGTGGCACCACGGGAATGTTTTTGGTGTTGAATGATGCTCAAACCAGCCTGGTTCACCAAACTCCAAACACTCATCCTGCTTTTGGAAGTTGGATGTGACAGAGAAGCTGGGAACTGGCCTTGACTATGAATGCACCAGGCAGCCTAAAGCCTAGAATTAGAATTTGTCCATTTCGTACCTGTTCATTATATGTTCTCACTTTATGCATAAATTGCAAAAGATATATTCTTGGGCCTCCTGGTATGCAGGAAATACACTTAGATCAGACTTTGAATTTCTACTGTGTTAGTTGTGAGCCAATGAAAGCTTGGAAAGGAAACTCAGTGGGCTAGATTTTATTGTTGTAGAACACATAGATATGAGTATTTTCTGATACACACAGGTTTGCTGTACAGTGTGTATCTGCTGGTCTTAGGGTGACATCTTGTGGATTTGTGTGTTAATAAAGGTTTAGTTTGAAGGCCAAATATTTTGTGCTCTCAGGGTGACATCTTCTGGATTTGTGAGATAATACAGCTTAGTTGTGAGTTTCGTAAATTTTAGGAAGTTTCAATCAAGAAGTAGTGTTTGAATTTGAAGAGTAGATATTATTTTGAAAACATAGGAGTTGTGATTAATAATATATTACAGATTTAATCGTTTAACTTCATAATGGGAGTGAAAATGAGACAAAAATGCTAAAACTCCTGAGGGATGTATATTAAAACATTGGAGAGAGCTGGGAGGAATTCCCAGAGGGAACCAAAGTAAAAAGACCTTTTTGAAATAGTGCCAGAATTGGTGGTCACTGTATGTATCAGATGATGGTGAAAAATGGCCAGGGCAAGGAAGTCTCAATTACAACACAATCCTGCAGCTTCTGTTGTTCCTTTGCAGGGAGCAGACATGGGATGAGCTGATGTGTATAGATATGTTTTTCACTTGAAGGAATAAACCTGA
>NW_020959264.1:0-1203 GCF_003031625.1 Empidonax traillii | reverse complement strand
TGAATATTCAACAACTGATATCGAAAGAGTACAAAAGCCCAGTTTTCAAACAAGTTTTGTGTGTCTCGGGCGGGGCGCTGGCCCCCCAGACCACCCAGCGCTGTTTGCTTTATTATCGCTTGCTTAATAAATTTATCAATTTTTAATTGGAACTAAGTTGTCTAAATTCTTAAACTAACTTATAACACATTATATCAACTAGAACATTCTTTTCCATATACTCACAAGTATTTCTAGTTGAGTTGAAATACTGACAGAAAAACTTTCAAGTGACTGGTCATTTTAGTTGCTTCTGTATTTAGTATCTAATCTGAGATGCCTTTGGAGGGCAGTGATTTTTCACTTTTTCAATAAGTGACCAAGCCCTTTAGTGGTTACCCTGGAGAAGTTTAAAGTTGAACACGCCAGTTCTTGCTTAAAAAACTTGCTTAGGCCATGTGGAAATGTACAAATAGAAAGTAGAATAAAAGTGGCATTTCTGATTATGCTGAAGACAAAGACTGGTCACAAAACACAAAGGTGAGAATTTCAAAACCACATTTCCTTCAAAAAACACAAAATAGACACTCCTTGCTTCCCATCCAGCTTTTATCCAGTTAAATGAGTTAAATGCACAAGATTGTTTTCCCCATGAAGTCAGATAGGATGAAAAAAAGACATCACTACTTGCAGAGAAAACAGAGGAGAGAGCGTCCTCCCCTCTTCTGGACTGGAGTTGGAAGCAGAACATGCTGATATTCCAAAGGTATTAAGGGCAAAAACCCTTCAAGCACTTTTGTCCATGCCACTGCCTGAGAGTAAATTGCTGGGACCTTTTTCACTTCCACAGCAATCTGGCTGTACAATGGTTTTTGAAAATGTCATTTTCAATTGGAAGGTCATTCCAGCAGAAAAGTTCTCCAACAGCTAGCAGTGCAAATTTTGACTTTCACCTTTAGAAATCCATTTCCAAATTCCTTTTGAATTTTTTTTTAAAGGTAATGAACTCTTATTCTACACTAGAACTCGAAAGAGCTGAATGTTCTTGTTCCCTTTAGACTTGAAAGAACTTACCATTTGCATGTCAATAGTCTTTAGTAGATCCACTTTGTACATCATTTGCATGTCTTTGACTGCATGACAATTAACAAATTAATGTCTGCATATGATGTATCTTTCTGGGAAATGGTAAGAGGTTAGTGAGAAGCTTTACCATATTCAACA
>NW_020959263.1:8142-10192 GCF_003031625.1 Empidonax traillii | reverse complement strand
CCCCAAATCCCAAATCCACCTGGAGATGCCCCCCAAATCCCAAATCCACCTGCAGACACTCCCTAAATCCCAAATCCAACCGGAGACATCCCCAAAATCCCAAATCCACCAGTAGATGCCCCAAAATTCTCAAATCCACAGGAATCAAACGCAGCACAAAACGATCCCAAATCCACCTGGAGACGCCCCCCAATCCCAAATCCACCTGGAGACGCCCCCCAAAATCCCAAATCCACCTGGAGATGCCCCCCAAAATCCCAAATCCACCTGGAGATGCCCCCCAAAATCCCAAATCCACCTGGAGATGCCCCCCAAAATCCCAAATCCACCTGGAGACACCCCCCAAAATCCCAAATCCAACTGGAGACACCCCCCAAAATCCCAAATCCAAAGGGATTTGGCACCAGGATCCACCCCCTAAATCCCAAATCCAGAGGGATCCGGCACCTGGATCCACCCCCTAAATCCCGAATCCAGAGGGATTTGGCACCAGGATCCTCCAGGGGGGATTTCCCGGGATCCATTGGGGGGATTTTGTGGGATCCATCAGGGGGATTTCCTGGGATCCATCAGAAGAATTTCCCAGGATCCATCAGGAGGATTTTTTGGGATTCATCAGAGAAATTTCCCGGGATCCACCAGGGGAAAATGTGGGGATCCATCAGGAGGATCTCCCGGGATCCATCAGGGGGATCTCCCAGGATTCATCAGGGGGATCTCCCGGGATTCATCAGGAGAATTTTGTGGGATCCACCCCAGGGATTTCTTGGGATCCACCCCAGGAATTTCCTGGGATCCACCAGAAGAATTTCCCAGGATCTCCCAGGGGGGTTTCTTGGGATCCTCCAGGAGGATTTTCCTGGATCAATCAAAGAAAATTCCCAGAATCCACCAGGGAAGGATTTCCTGGGATCCTCCAGAGGGATTTTGTGGGATCCATCAGGGGGATTTCCCGGGATCCATCAGGGGGATCTCCCGGGATCCATCAGGAGGATCTCCTGGGATCCACCACAGGAATTTCTTGGGATCCACCAGGGGGGGGATTTTCCAGGATCCCATCAGACCAATTTCTTGGGATCCATCAGAGGAATTCTTTGGGATCCACCACAGGAATTCCTGGGATCCATCAAGGGGAATTTTTCGGGATCCACCAGAGGAATTTCCCAGGATCCACCAGGAGGATTTTTTGGGATCCACTGAGAGGATTTTTCAGGATCCACTAGGAGGAATTTTTGGGATCCATTGAGAGGATTTGTTGGGATCCACCAGGAGGATTTGTTGGGATCCCCCAGGAGGATTTTTTGGGATCCATCTGGAGGATTTTTTGGGATCCATCTGGAGGATTTTTTGGGATCCACTGAGAGGATTTTTCGGGATCCACCAGGAGGAATTTTTTAGGATCCACCAGGAGGAATTTTCGGGATCCACCAGGAGGATTTTTTTGGGATCCCCGAGGAGGATTTTCTGGGGATCCACCAGGAGGAATTTTTAGGATCCCCCAGGAGGATTTTTTGGGATCCCCCAGCAGGATTTTTTGGGATCCACCTGGAGGATTTTTCGGGATCCCCCTGGAGGATTTTTCGGGATCCACCAGGAGGATTTTTCGGGATCCACCAGGAGGATTTTTTGGGATCCCTCAGGAGGATTTTTTGGGATCCACCAGGAGGGTTTTTTGGGATCCACCAGGAGGATTTTTTGGGATCCACCAGGAGGATTTTTTGGGATCTCCCAGGAGGATTTTTTTGGGATCCCCCAAGAGAATTTTTTGGGATCCACCAGGAGGATTTTTTGGGATCCCCCCGAAGGATTTTTTGGGATCCACCAAGAGGATTTTTGGGAACCACCAGGAGGTTTTTTGGGATCCACCAGGAGGATTTTTGGGATCCCCCAGGAGGATTTTTTGGGATCCACCAGGAGGAATTTTTTGGGATCCATCACACGAACTTCCCAGGATTCCACCAGAGAAAATTCCCCGAATTCCCCAGGGCAGGATTTCCCAGGATTCCCCATCCTGGGGTGGGGGTGGAAACGTTGGAAAAGGCTCCGAGTG
>NW_020959263.1:0-1808 GCF_003031625.1 Empidonax traillii | reverse complement strand
GCGGCGGCGGCGCTGGGGGCCGCCTGGATGCTGACGGCCGCGCCCAGCCCGTCGCCGGCGTTGAGCATCACCTGGTTGGCCAAGGTCACCCCCTGGATCACCGTGGGCGCCGCCGCCGCCGCCGCCGCCGCCTGGCTCTGGCTGGGCAGCGTCCCCGCCAGCGACACCGGCATCTGGAAGAGCGCCGGCTGCCCCACCTGGCCCGGCTGCAGCTGGATGGGCGCCGCCGACAGGATGTGGGCGGTGCCGTGGGCGTTGGGCGACGTCAGCACCGGCCCCAGGTTGAGCTGGCCCGCCAGGTTCTGGTTGGTGAGGATCTGCGCCGGCAGCGCCTGGTTGGCGATCAGCTGCGCCCCGGCCGCGCCCTGGCCGGCCAGGAGGCCGGCGCCGTGAGGGGCCGCCAGGATCTGGCCCCCCACGCCGGCGGGCAGCGCTGAGAGCGGCTGGGCCAGCTGGCCCGGCAGCAGGAACTGGTTCTGGCCCTGGAAGTGCTGGGCCGGGATGACGATGCTGCCGGCCTGGTTGAGCACGTGCACGCTCATGGGCTTGCCCAGCGCCGCCGCCGCCGCCGCCTGGGGCGCCCCCGGGGGCTTGAAGACGTTGGGGGGGAAGCCCGAGAGCACCACGTTGGGCGCGGCTTTGCCGGCCATGAAGGTCAAGTTCTGCTGTTGCTGCGGTTGTTGTTGTTGCGCTTGTTGCTGCTGCTGCTGTTGCTGTTGTTGTTGTTGTTGCTGTTGCTGCTGTTGGGGCGCCTTGGCCGCCGGGGCCTCGCCGGGCAGCGCCAGCGCGGCGGTGGCGCCGCCGGAGTTGGGGGCGGCGGCGGCGGCGGCGGCGGCGAAGGGTTTGGGCGTGATCTGGTAGAGCTTCTGGGGCAACACCTGCCCGGCGGGCTTGGGCTGGATGGGCGTGGGCGTGCGGTGGATGATGACGTTGGGTGCCGGCACCAGCGAGCCGCCCAGCCCCGAGGTGACGGTGAGCGGCGCCGGCGCCGGCGAGACGCCGCCGAACACCGAGTTGCCGTTGAGGGCGGTGGTGGCGGCCACGGCGGCCGGGAGGCTCTTCTGGATCACCAGGCCCGGCCCCCCCTGCGAGGAGGGCGCCGCCAGCGCCGCCTCGGGCTGGGCGATGTAGCCCCCCACGGCCGCCACCGGCGCCGGCTTGGCCAGCAGCTGCGGCGCCGCCGGCTGGTTGATGGCCATCACCTGCTGGCCCACCACCTGGATGGGCCCCAGGCCCAGCGCGCCGCCGGGGGAGCCGTTGGGGAGCCCCGGCAGGTTGGGCAGGGGCTGGATGGTGACGTTGCCCAGCCCCACCTGCTGCAGGAAGGGCTGCACGCTGATGGCCTTGTTGACCACGTCGGCGGCGCCCACCGGCTGCGGCACCAGGGCCTGGTGGGCCAGCACGGCGGGGGGTTGGATGCCCAGCAGGTCGCCGCCGCCGGGGAAGAGCTGGGGGGCGCCGTCGGCCGCCTGCACCACGGGCTGCAGGGCGGGCAGCTGGAAGGAGCCCAGGTCCAGCTCGGCCTCGGCCTCCAGGGTCTGCTCGGTGATGTTGGCCTCCTGCAGGCTCTGGCGCAGGATGTCGCACGGCTGCTCGGCGCCGGCGCCCGAGGGCGAGCCCAGGATGTCATCCTCCAGGAAGTCCAGGTCCACGCTGGCCGCCGGCTGGCTCGGCTCGGCGCTCAGGGGGTTCCCGGCGGCCTCCTGCCCGTGGAGCTGCGGCAACGGAAACGGGGCGGGGGGGGAAGGGGGAGGGGTCAGAGAGCGGGCGGGGGGAGTCGGGGGACGCGACCGAGCTCGACGGAGCTC
>NW_020959262.1:0-10193 GCF_003031625.1 Empidonax traillii | reverse complement strand
TTAAAGTTTTCCACTAAGCCATACTTGCTATAATGGATATGAGAAAAAATAGTGTCTTATACCTGAATAACATGTTCATGTACCAATAAATTTTTGATTAAAAATCATTCATAGAGGCTGTAGCCATATTCCAAGTAAAATTTTCTTTCATTGTATGCAAATAGTATTACAAAAAATAAATGGTCAAACAGGATGAAAGGCAAGATTTCAATTGCTTTTCAAGGCAAACATGTTGATGAATATCAATATCTGCCTTTCATGGAACACTTATGTCTTTAAAAATTGCTGGGGAAAAGAGAAACAACACACAAAACAGATGAGAATAGTCCAACACTCTAGTAACTCCCTCAAGGGAACAGATATTAAAATGAAGCCTGAGTAACACTATTAATTACTTTGTAATTTCAGTAAGTGATTCATGGTATGATTTGATCTTCACAAATTCCTTGGAGCAAAAATTATGACTTTGTTCAGTTTTAGGAAGTGAATGATTTGGCTATTGAAAAGAAAACTGCTCCATTTCCAGAACAGTTTCCAAGGCTGAGCTCCTCCACACAGATTTTTAATTGCTCTTAATTAGTTCCTTTTTCTTTTATACCTGATTTAGTATATTGACCTACAGATTCAGATTTATTCCTTCATTTGAATGAAATTTCTTCTGTTTTGTTTTTCTTTTTTTTAATACCATTATATCCTACTCTTTACTGTAACTTAATAAATAACTTTATTAAACTAGTTTAGTAAAATGGAAGGTAAGTAAAAAAATAATATATATATGATAGAATGGAATTTTATCAGAGATTAAAACTGATCCAACAACCACTGTGATTGTTAACATTAACCCTCCATTTATGGTGAATCATAAACATAATTTTTGGAAAATGTTCCACTCTTTAATCTTTTTATCCTGTGAAGACTACTGGGAGTTTACTCATTTTAACATCTAAACACCCTGAGATATTAAATTTGGTTATTACATCAACCAACTGTTATGAAAAATATATAAATTCATCATGGGAAAGAGGTTCCTATTATCACATTGTGTAAATTCTTCATGTATTTACAATGCTATTGAAACTGTCTATGAACTGTCTATGGATATCTGGTCTTTAAAGGTAGGCTATTTTATAATATAGTTATTGCTACACACAGAAATTTCTTAGAGCTTGTTTGTCATGGGTAAAATGAGAAAAGTCTCATAAAATGTGAATACTTATATATATTTACCTCCTTTTCTGTTTGAAATTATTTCATCTAGTGATGTATTTTTTAAAATTTTCTGTTCTGCACAACTATTTATACATTTGGTGAGCAAACCCAAAGATATACATGCCATACAATGTAGAAACTTTGTCATATTTACGAATATATATCTGTCTTTCCTGTATGTTTTTTACAAATATCTGATTTCCATTGTTGGTTGCTCCTAATCTTAGAAGGAAAAATCAAAACATTATGTGCTTATAGTACTGCCCATTATTCACACTTTGTATGCAATCAAATAATTAGCTGCAAATTGAGCAATTTACATAAACTACAGTACAGTTCAACAAAAGATGTTGTGTAGAAGAGAGCAGCTTTAGCATATGTGACTCAGAAATGTGTCATGAATCCTTGTTTCTGTATTTTTTCATCTGAGTTATTTCTTTAATTGTTCAGTTAAAACGCTCAAGGTGGTTGAAACAGTTTTATACAATAAAGCAAGTATTTCTTTTGGTTGCATCAGATTTCTCGCTAAAACTAATAAAAAATTGCCTATTCATGTTTTTCAAATAAGTGTGACTTTGTACGGAACCAAAAAATCCATGAACTTTAGTGTCAAGAGGCAATTTCATATGAAGAATTTAGTGGAAATACCAATTTAAAATTCTTCGTCTCCTTCTTGCAATGGTGACAGAGGGTGGAATTACTCATTTTAAAACCTGCATCAGTTTGCTGTTCCCACTCACCAAATGACTCCACCAGAAGCTGCTGCCAACAAATGTGGCAGGTTAAGGAGGCATAAACACTATGGATGGAATGACAAATGCTAGTGGCAGGGGATGGAAAGATAAGTGGGAAAATCTTAAACCACAAATACTGAATATTTTGGATCAACTTATTACTGCAGAGCATATTTAATATAGTTAGCAGTACAACAAGTATTTGGAGGGCAAGAGGGGGAAAAAACTAGTAAGGTTTTCCATGAATACTTTGATATAAACATAGAAAGTTTGGAAATGCCTGACTTACCCCTCCTTTCTGTATAGTGATGAAGCTAGATAAGTAACTGCACTTTTCCACTGGAGTTCATGGTTTGTAAAGCTGTCACTGCTGACACTTGGCTGATAACACCGGGGAAATGACCGCTCACAGCACAACAAGAATGTAGATTGAATTTCTTTGACTATGGGTGTCTTGGGACCTTGCTAAACATTTTATCCAGGAACCAAGTCCTATCAGTTCTTAAAACAACTGGAAAAACTGCCCTGTAATTCAGATCATGCTCTACATATCTTTTAGACTGCTAATCTCAATTCCATTTAACAAAAACAATGGTAACTGAAGTGACAACTGTACTAATTCTTGCTGAAAGTATACTTAAATTAACTTGCATTATGCATAATTCACTCTTGGAAAAGCCAAAATTTGATTCTAGAGTTAGTTGAAGTAATGTGAGGAAAATAATTTAAAAAAAATGAACTTCATGCCCAATTTCAGCTTTAGCTGGAATGACTTTTGGCACATAAAGACTTCTTTGGAAATTTTAAAACAAGTTAAAACCAAATCAGAAAGATTCCTACTATCCTCTGAAATATAAATATTTCATATTTGCATTACACAGTTGTTAGCCTAAAATTCGTAAAACGCTGTGAAAAATATAAATATGCACTGGAAATTTAAATCTGGTTGAAGGGGCTAGCATTTTGCCATTAATATTCTGCATCTCTATAATATTCAAAATTCACAGCCAGAATATTTTTTGTAGTCGTTTTCCATAGAGAATATACACTGAGTAGAGCTATGACTTTTAATTATGAGCCTAAGTATAGCAATAATCTAACAAGGACTGGACTTTTCACTATCCAAGAGTCTTGGTCCAAACCTGAACAATTGCAGCAAGGAGAGGGGGCACCATCATATAAGGCACTGAAGCAATAAAAGAGTAGTAGTATAATTAAGAAAGTTATGGGACTGGGTTTTAATTGGTCATTAAATAATTGAACAGTTTGCTCGTCAAATCACACTGAACCTCTGCCAACAGGTTTGCACTTTTGATGGCTGGAGAAGTGGTACCTGTATTTTTGTTTTCTTTTTTTAACTTCAAAGGAATACAAGGGAACAGCATCACTTCTAAATCTCAAATCTACCAGAACTAGGACTAAAATGGGATTGAAATTAAACATCTAATTTGACATTTCTTATATTAAAATAAAAATATGTGACTCACTTTTATATATTTTCAACTTAATCAATTATAAATAAAACAAAGGGAAAAAATAAGTGTCTTAAATAAATCTATACTTCTGTGAAGATAGTGTATGTCTCTGATGAAAAATTTGTTCCCCACTCCACCCTTCATACATGTACACTCACCAAGGTAAATGTATTTGCTATTTAATTTGAAAATATTATGGAAACATGAAGATACGGATCTATTTTAAAAACTCCTTTTGTGTAGTGTTGATGCTGTACAACTGTAGTTTAAAGTACATATAATTTAATGGTATATTATATCGTTACATAACCTAAATATTATATGTACTCTTATAATTAGTGCCTTATGTGTGTGTGCATATATATATAAATATATTTGTGCGTAAGTATATATATATATATATATATATATATATACACCCTAATATGCCTAAGTATATACTATATGTAATGGAAGAAGGGAACATAAAGGTCATGTAGTTTCAACCCCCTACCATGGGCAAGAACACCTGTCACTAGACCAGGTTGTTTAGAACTCCATCCAACCTGGCCTTGAAAACTTCAAGGTATTGGGCATCCACCACTTCTTTGGACAACCTGTTCCAGTGCGTCACCATCCTCACAGTAAAGAATTTTTTCCTAATATCTAATCCAAAACTTCTTTCAATTTGAAGCCATTCCTCCTTGTCCTGTACATGCTCTTGTAAAAAGTCCATCTTTCTTGACATCTCCCTTCAGGTACTGGAAGGCTATAATTAGGTTACTCAGAAGCCTTCTCTTTTCCAGGCTGAACAACCCCAGTTCCCTCAACCTTTCCTCATAGGAGACGTGTTCTATCGTTCTAATCATCTTGGACTTGCTCCAATACTTCAGTGTCCTCCCTGTGCTGGAGGACTCCAGAGCTGGGTGCTGCACTCCAGGTGAGGTCTGATCAGAGTGGAGAAGAGGGGCAGACTCCCCTCCCTTGACCTGTGGGCCACACTGCTTTCGATGCAGCCTGGGGCACAATTGGCTTTCTGGACTGTAAGTGCACATTGCATAGTGATCCACGAGCCCCCCAAATCCTTCCTCGGCAGGGCTTCTCTCCATCTGTTCATCCCACAGCCTGCATTGATACCAGGGGTTGCCCTGACTCGGCATCTTGCACTTGGTCTTGTAAAACCACGTGAGATTCCCATGGGCCTGTTTCTTGAGCCTATTTGTATCCCTCTGGATGGTATCTCATGCTTCAGAGGTGTCAACTGCACCACTCAGCTTGGTGCATTTTATCCCTTTGTCTGTGTCATTAATGAAGGCATTAAATAACACTGGTGTGTGTGTATCTCTCTCTCCCTCTCTCTCTCTCTCTCTCTATGTACTGAAAAAATATAAAGCCTCAATAAAATAAAGAAATCATACAGGTCATTGAGAATATACTGACACATAGGTATGACTAGTGTTTTCCAAAGGCGAGAAAATGCAGCTATGATTAGTGGAGCTCCATCATAGTAAAGTCCTACTTCTCTTTTGAAGTTCACAGAATTGGTCTTTTTTGTATGCACAGTATTAGAGTCAGTTTTCCAAAAAGTAGATATTAAGGGAATGCTTGATTATCTGTATCTTCTATATCCTCCTGAATATTAATTTCTTAAGGCTTACATTTCCTCCAACTTACTTTTGGGACTATAGAGCCTTGTTCTCATTGTACCCTCAAAACTTGGAATCAGTTTTCATAATCATGCAGAGAAATTTGCATTTCTACCCAAATGGTTGGCTTACCACTTCCAAAAATCTCATGAAAAAGTGGAAGACAGTTTTCTATTGAAAAAAACCAGTTTCTGATTATTTCTTGATAATATTTGGTACATACCTCAAACACATTTCAGAATCTACTTGCTCAATATTGTATTCAAAGGTCGTGAAAGTTAGATATCACTTCAATGAGTAGCTTAGAAAAACAATGCCTGCAACTTTTCTCTAAAGATCCACTAACTAGTCAAATATGGCAATGTCCACAATGCTATAATACACAAAAATAAATGTCAGATTGTCCCTGTATTTTTATATACAACTGTATTCTGATTAAATAATATGACTGTTTAAAGTAGAAGTCTCCATTTTTAATATTTTTATAATTTCATACAGAAACATGAGAAAAATTGGCTTTATTGCTTGGTGATTTTACTCACAAAATATTATTTATATTGTAATAATTGTTTTCTGATGTTAAGAATAAATAATGTGGTTTATTACAAAATATTTAATTTCCTGCTTATTTTGGGAGTCTCAGAAGAAATACATCTGAAAACTAACAGTGCAAATTAATTAAAAGGAGAAAAGCAGTTAGCAAAAGTGCAAAATATGTGATACTATGTCTGTTTTTTTTAGGATGTTCACAAGAGGAAATGACTGGTCATCTAATAGGACTGTGCAATTAATACTCGACATAATATTATGCATGAAATATCACCAGTGTATTTGAGTTAGAGAAAAGCAGACCAAGTGCAGAAATGTGCAAAATCAGGTCTGTAGTGGAAAAATTTTTCAAAATCTCGATGCTATAAAATAAAATAGCAGTGGATGGGAAGAAAAAATCAAGCATTTTTAGTATTCCAGGATCTAATAACAAATGGACAACTAGCTTTTTTAAGACACAAAAATTGAGATCTAAAGTACTCCATCCCTGAATGATGGAAATTTTGCTGGACATCATTCTACGATTTTTTTTTTCCCCCATATAAAAAAGAGCAAAATCTACCTTTCTGTGAAAGTAATTTTGGAAGAAAAAAACTTTGATGTTGACTCAATATTCCTATAGGAGGCAGTGAAATTAGAGCTATTTATCAAAGTATGCAAGATAGTGCCTCAACTCTCATCTGTAAAAGAAGCATCATCCACCTTCTTCCCTATTTATCAGTTGCAGCAAACTGGTTAGAGGATTTCACAGTTTTATTTGCAATTTTAGAGTCAGAAATTGGCACTGGTACAGCTTATCAGCAGCTAATCATCCTGATTTCTTAACTGTGAGAGCATTTGTGCTATGCATACATAAGTAAACAGATGTTATAAATTGAAATTGGTCAGGATTGATATTCTAACATAATCAGAATTTAATTTTTATTATGGATAGATAGATTTGACTATGGAAACCTCAGTAAAAGTTATGGGCCATTTGAAACCTGCTTGATTTTGGATTAAGGTCAGGTCAACAGTGCCATGATATGTTATTTAGTAAGGTGGTAACTAAGCTGAAGACTAGAAGTTTTAAAGTGTTTTAATGCAATTTTGAAAAAGGGGACTGCTTGCTTCAGGGTTGGATCTATGACTGAAAATAAGATACTTTTAACACCTGCAGTTATTGATAGAGCAAGGATTGTCATACCTGCCACACAGAGTCATTTATCAAACACTACATTACATGGGAGAACAGCTGATTGTTTCAAGGTTACACAGAATAATCCAATAGTTTAATATCTAATCCAAATACAACACCATTAAAGAATATGATTATTCATGTTTTTAATTCAGAACTATTCAGAACTTGTATATTGATAATATGTAAAAGAATTTGGAGAACAAGATCTGGTATCTTGAATATGGAGAGTTTATTGTGAATGAAGTTCGAGAATTTAGGGAGATAAAAGAAAATTAAACAACTGATCATTTTGATTCCGTATATACAAAATGGCAAGACAAAACCATGACAAGATATAGTTAAAAAACAAACAAACAAAAAAAACCACCACTGTGTTTTCCTCACAGTTGATAAGGTATAGAAGTTGAAATATGTGAAGTAGAAGGATCTTCTAGAATAGAAATAATTGTAAGTGTGAAAAAAAAATTTTGAATTTAAGGTTTCTGATAAAGAATTTGGATTTATTCTTCCAAGGTTGGGGCAACAGCATCTCTAATAGAATTGATAATAAAGGCTGAAATTTCACAGAAAATTAGCCTTTCAGTTCATATCTGTAAGGAGTCGGTGAATATTTTGTGACAAAGTAATATCAGAATGCCAAACTGAATGTCCAGGGCTATTTACTAGGTTGAAAAGGAATGAGTCATCTAAATGAACATATGGATTATCTGGCACAGTATAATTTACTCCGGTGTTTATGTCATGAAGGTCAAGCACAGACACTGATAGTGAAACAATTTTTCAAGCACATTAAAAGAAAAGCAAAATTTAAGATTAAATTACAACCCTCTTGGATTACGTGATAATACATTGTGAAATATTAATTTCATATTTGAAAATATATTATGTACTGCATAGCCCCAGAATTTGAGTATATTATTTTGATAAACTGCAGCTGCAATAAAGACTATTCTATTTTATTAAGTCATATTGTTAAGCAGTGCCTTTCTGTATTGTATCCATGGATTATATCTAACAACTCTCTTAAAAGGTAGACTTGCCAAAAAGAAAAGTTGTTAGTCTCTTGAGAGCTAGGTCCAAAGAACATTAATCCTACTTGGAAGTTATCACCAGGGAAAAGTTAAGAGATTTATGTTCAGGTCATGATCGATATCCTTGTTTTAACTAATGGAGACAAACTCTGTCTCCTCAGCATCTTATTGCCTGCCAAGGAACTTAACCTGAGAGAAAAAGATAAGCCTTACTATCTCAGATTTCACAATTAAAATATGATTAAAAAAAGGTTTTAAGTGAGAGGTTGTGACTGAAGAAAAAAAAGATGTTTTACATAAAGCCTTATATTCCCAAGGTAGAGGTAATCGTAGTCACAGTTCTTAATCATGAACATAACATGTATATGTTTACATACATGTACAGAAAGTATTTGGGAGACCCAAGAAGGAACTGAAAAATTATCATAAAAGTCAGGCCTAGCAGCTTTTCCCCTCTGAGGATTTTCTTATTGTGACAATTTTCTTTCATGAAACTAGGTGTGCCCTGAATTTTTGCTACAGTTAAATTTAATGATCAGTTGAAAGGGAAGTTTTAATATTTAGAAATCTGTTTTCATTTGTATTTCCTCATGCCTCACTATAAAATATTTCTTCAGTCTTTCTTTATACTTTGATTTTCTTTTGTTCTATGTTTTTGTAAAGAAAATAGGAGATGAAGGCTACTGTTAATAATTAGACACTGACATGATCGTATTTAGTAAACTACAAAAATACCCTTTTATACCAAACTAAAATACTGTGGTCCTAAATGTTCCTTCCAACCAGGTCACATTTGCCACATATTGTGTAACCGTACAATCTTAAGCTGTGCCAGGGCAGGTTTAGACTGGATATTAGGAAGAAATTTTTTGCAGAGAGAGTAATCAGACATTGGAATGGGCTGCCCAGGGAGGTGGTCAATTCACCGTCCTTGCAGGTTTTTAAATTGAGACCGAATGTAGCACTTAGCACTGTGGTCTAGTAACCATGGCAGTGTTGGATCAAGGGTTGGACTTGATGAGCTCGGAGTTCTTTTCCAACCCAGTTGATTCTTTGATTCTGTGATAACATACAAATAATTTTCCTTCCCTCCACTGGACAACATATGTACAGAAACCTTACAACCCCATCAGAGGAAGTAAGAATACAACTTCCTATTGAGCTGTGTGCAGATATAAAAGTAAAAATGTAAAAGTATATCATGAAACAAAATTATTGTCAAATTTAATAGCGTTGATCAGCTTCACTATGCAGTACTGCCAACTGTAAGTTGCATGGACACTGAAAGTTACAATGCAAGAGATTCACAGTAAAGAGAGAAGTTTACTTTCCATTTGTAAGTTATACCCTGGGTCTTCTAATGTTTACAATCATCTTGTAGACAACAGTACTTCAGGAGCAAAAGCATTTTACAGAATAGGGTAGTATTTGTTCAAAAATCTTTATGATAATACAACTGTCTTTCTATTAACCTTTTTCCTAAGCAGGTATATAAAACAATAGACAGATATCTATGCTACTTTGGGTCTCTTTCTTTCTAAACTGCCTGAGTTGGGTTGAAATGCATAGCTTAAATTATTCCATTTTCCCCTTTCCAACAGATTACAGGGTGTGAATTTAGGCAATTGTTCATCTGCACACAGAAAATTCTGCTCTGTGATTCTCCTTTGACATGTTCTTCAGTGTGTATGATGTGCAGCCAGGAAGGAGAGAGAAAGAATAAGTGGATGGTAACATTAGTAAAGACATGAAAGAGGCTGAGTTCTGGCATTTTTTAGACTAAGATGACTTGTTTTATGGGTACATTGCTGAGTGAGTGTTTGATTGAGGGCAATGGTCTCTAGAGCTATAAGAGAATTGTAATACAAGTACAATGATTGAAACCTTTACATGGATAGATAGGGATTGAAAGGGAGAAGGTATTTCTTCATTTACTTATACCCACTTACATATCCATTACCCTTATTAACTTTAGCTGAAAATGCCCCCTTTTCATTATTTTAGCTTTGTAAAATTTCTGAACGCCTCATGCTAGGCAAAAGACCCAGCAAATGCATTTTTGGAACTGGCCTTAATAACATAACCACATTTATTTTTTCTAAATTCTTTAACGATCTGCCATGTAACTTAGATGGATGAAGACACAAGACACAAAAATTGTTGTGTTATCCATTTGTTCATTTTAAAAAGGAATAAATTCTTAATATGAGATCAATGCTTAGTGAGTACTTCTGTGAATTGTTTCAGAAAGAAGAATCAGATATTTTTATTGCAAGATGGACTTCCTAAAGTCTTGCCAGCATTACTGTAATTTATTTTATAGTAAGAAGTCAACCTCTTGAAGAAAACTTCCCAGAAAGCACTAATTTAAAGAATTATTTTAAATAATA
>NW_020959261.1:8529-10193 GCF_003031625.1 Empidonax traillii | reverse complement strand
TAAAGAATGTTAAAGAAACAAAGCTGATAGAAGAGTATTGTTAGAAAACTGGATCAAAGACTGCTGCTTGATTCCAATCAACGGCGCTCTCTGATCATCACATTGGTGTGCTGAGTCGTCCCTGCTCGCATGAAAACCCCCCAGGCAGGTGCCCTCCCAAAGGCCCCCAAACATCCCCAACATCCCCAGTGATGTCACCTCTGTCCCCAGTGATGTCACTGATGTCCCTGAGATGTCACTGATGTCCCTGTGATGTCACTGGTTTCCCCAGGGATGTCCCCAGTGTCCCCAACGATGTCACCACTGCCCCTCTGATCTCACCAACATCCTCAATGATATCAATACTGTCCCTGTGATGTCACCACTGTCCCCAGTGATGTCACTGGTCTCCAGTGACATCACTGCTGTCCCATGACATGTCACCAATGTCCCCAATGACGTCACTGCTGTCCCTGTGACCTATCGCTGTCCCTTTGATGTCACTGCTTTCCCTGTGATGTCACCGCCATCCCCAATGATGTCACTGGTCCTCTGTGATGTCACTGATGTCCCCAGAGGTGGTACCGGTGTCCTTTGATGTCACTGATGTCCCTGTGATGTCACTGTTGTCCCTTTGATGTCACTGCTATCCTGTGATGTCACTGGTCTCCAGAGAAGTCACTGCTGTCCCCACGGTTGTCACCACTGTCCCATGTGATGTCGCTGCTGTCCCCAAGGGTGGTTCCTGTGTCCCCAAAATGTCACTGCTGTCCCTCTGACGTCAACACTGTCCCAAGTGCTAACACCATGTCCCCATGATGTCACTGATGTCCCTATGATGTCACCAGACCCCTGTGATGTCACTGTTCCCGTGTGGTGTCACCACTGTCCCCTTTCATGCCATCAGTGTCCCCAATGATGTCACCCATGTCTCTCTGATGTCACCAGTGCCCTGTGATGTCACCAGTGACACCAATAATGTTACCCCTGTTCTTTTTGAAGTCACTGACATCCCCTGTGATGTCACCGGTGTCCCTGTGGCATCGTGGCTGTCCCTTTGTTGTCAACAGTCCCCAGTGATGTCACTGCTGTCTCTGTGATGTCACCACTGTGCCCAGCAGTGGCACCACTTTCCCTGTGATGTCACCCATGTCACTGTGATGTCATCATTGTCCCCTGGGATGTCCCCAATATCCTCAATGATGTCATTTTTGTCTCTGTAATTTCACCCCAGCCCTTGTGAAGTCACCAATGTTCTTTTTGATGTCACTCATTTCCCTCTGACATCACAGCTATCCTTTCATTGTCACCAGTCCCCTGTGATGTCACTGCTCTCCCTGTGGTGTCATCACTCTCCCCAGCAGTGGCACCTTGTCCCCATGATGTCACTGATGTCCCTGTGATTTCACCAGACCCCTGTGACATCACTGTTATGTCTGTGACACCACAGTTATCATTTCATTCTCACCAGTCACCTGTGATGTCACTGGTCTTTAATGATGTCACTGCTGTCTCTGTGATGTAACCACTGTCCCCAGCGGTGGCGCCCATGTCCCTGTGACATCATGACCTTCCTTTTCTTGTCACCAGTCCCCTGTGATGTCACTGGTCCCCAGTGATGTCACTGATGTCCCTGTGATGTCACTGCTCTCCATGTGATGTCACAACTGTCCCCAGTGGTGGCA
>NW_020959261.1:0-1151 GCF_003031625.1 Empidonax traillii | reverse complement strand
GTCCCTGCTCGCATGAAAACCCCCCAGGCAAGTGCCCTCCCAAAGGCCCCCAAACATCCCCAACATCCCCAGTGATGTCACCTCTGTCCCCAGTGATGTCACCGATGTCCCTGAGATGTCACTGATGTCCCTGTGATGTCACTGGTTTCCCCAGGGATGTCCCCAGTGTCCCCAACGATGTCACCACTGCCCCTCTGATCTCACCGACATCCTCAATGATATCAATACTGTCCCTGTGATGTCACCACTGTCCCCAGTGATGTCACTGGTCTCCAGTGACATCACTGCTGTCCCATGACATGTCACCAATGTCCCCAATGACGTCACTGCTGTCCCTGTGACCTATCACTGTCCCTTTGATGTCACTGCTTTCCCTGTGATGTCACCGCCATCCCCAATGATGTCACTGGTCCTCTGTGATGTCACTGATGTCCCCAGAGGTGGTACCGGTGTCTTTTGATGTCACTGATGTCCCTGTGATGTCACTGCTATCCCTGTGATGTCACTGGTCTCCAGAGAAGTCACTGCTGTCCCCACGGTTGTCACCACTGTCCCATGTGATGTCGCTGCTGTCCCCAAGGGTGGTTCCTGTGTCCCCAAAATGTCACTGCTGTCCCTCTGATGTCAACACTGCCCCAAGTGCTAACACTATGTCCCCATGATGTCACTGATGTCCCTATGATGTCACCAGACCCTTCTGATGTCACTGTTCTCATGTGGTGTCACCACTGTCCCCTTTCATGCCATCAGTGTCCCCAATGATGTCACCCATGTCTCTCTGATGTCACCAGTGCCCTGTGATGTCACCAGTGACACCAATAATGTCACCCCTGTTCTTTTTGAAGTCACTGACATCCCCTGTGATGTCACCAGTGTCCCTGTGGCATCGTGGCTGTCCCTTTGTTGTCAACAGTCCCCAGTGATGTCACTGCTGTCTCTGTGATGTCACCATTGTGCCCAGCAGTGGCACCACTTTCCCTGTGATGTCACTGGTCTTTAATGATGTCACTGCTGTCTCTGTGATGTAACCACTGTCCCCAGCGGTGGCACCCATGTCCCTGTGACATCATGGCCTTCCTTTTCTTGTCACCAGTCCCCTGTGATGTCACTGGTCCCCGTGATGTCACCGATGTCCCTGTGATGTCACCAGA
>NW_020959260.1:8386-10195 GCF_003031625.1 Empidonax traillii | reverse complement strand
AGGCTGGGAGAGCTGGGGGGGTTCCCCTGGAGAAGAGAAGGATCCAGGGACACCTGAGAGCCCCTTGCAGGGCCTAAAGGGGCTCCAGGAGAGCTGGAGAGGGACTGGGGACAAGGGATGGAGGGACAGGACACAGGGAATGGCTTCCCACTGCCAGAGGGCAGGGAGAGATGGGAGATTGGGATGGAATTGTTCCCTGTGAGGGTGGGCAGGCCCTGGCACAGGTTGCCCAGAGAAGCTGTGGCTGCCCCTGGATCCCTGGAAGTGTCCAAGGCCAGGCTGGACAGGAATTGGAGCCACCTGGACTAGTGGAAGGTGTCCCTGCCCATGGCAGGGGGTGGAATGAGATGGGCTTTAAGTTCCCTTCCAGCCCAAACCATTCCATGATCCCATGACTCTGTGACATCCACGTACTCCTGCGCTCACAACATGCCAACCCTTCCAACCCAAACCATGCTATGGGATCTCCAAATTGCTGCCACTGCTGGGGAAGACGTTGCCCCACCATGCAACGGGCCAGGCTGTGCCCTAAACCCAAACAAGTCAAAGGCAGACCCTTCTGGCACCAGACTGCTCAATCTGCCCCTGAATTTACTCTGCCTTCAGCCCTGGAACAGCTCATTTCGGCCTCATCCTCTGCTTCTCTGCCTGGGCACAGCAGATACCTCAAATATTCTCTGGGGCTTCTGCTCCCCTGACCCACAAGGCCTATCCTGGCCTTGCCCAACCCAAACACCTTGAGTTGGCTCTTCCCAACCCAGCAGATTTGCACTGACCCTTCTTCACTCAGCTGGGCCTCCGCTGATGGCAGCGTGACCAAGTGCCATGGCCCTTTGGAGGGTGTGCCCTCTGCCAGGAAGTGGGGGGGTTGCAGTCCCAGAAGGGAAGAGCACTGACAGTGGAGAGTTCATGGGACACAGTGAGGAGTCAGCTGGGTACACTGGGAACACTGGGAATCTGTCCTAGTCGGATCCTGGACACAGGTCCAAGGCAGAGTGTGGGTACTGAAAGATAAGAGCAGGGCAAGAGCATCAAGTTTGGTTTCTGGCCACACTAAAGGAAACTTGTAGGACAGTTCTTGCCTTTCACAGTGATCAGTGATCTCCTGGGTTTGATGAAGAGGACTCTGGTCCGAGGCTGTGCTTGGCAGGCGACACAGGGAGCTGTGCATCTGCAGCCAGGGGCTGGTGGGAAGCCAGACACTGTGACAACATGGGGACATTTAGGCCTTGTGTCAGTTTAAAAATGGATAACAAGCTGCTCTGGAGTTACAAAATGTAGAAGCTCTTCCCATCCCTTCACGAACATCCTCAAAGCCTCAGGGCACATCTTTGCAGCCTCAGGCCAAAGCAGGGACATGGCTGGGGCACTGGGACCAAGCCAAGGGGCAGCTGAGCATCAGGGGTTGGGATGGGAGCCTGAAGCTTGGAGCAGTGAGGGAATATCTCAGCTGGGGAATGTTCATCACTCAGGACTGGAAAATGGAGCCTTTTCTTCCATGGAGGTGACAGTGGAGCCCCCAGACACTGCCAAGCTGAGGACCTGGCAGGGGAGGGGAACAGCTCCTTCCTGTCACACTGCATTCACATTCCTCTGGCTCTGGGATTCCCTTGGCAAGAGAAGCAATCCCAGACATTCCTTGTATAAAGAGGTGAACCTAACCCAGCCTGTTTTCCCTGTCCACAGGGGTCCCCACACAGTCAGGATTTGCAGACACACATCACGTGTGTGGCCGATATCCCAGGGAATTCCCTGAGCAGGGAACACAGACCCCAGTCCAAACCCATCATTTGCAGTGCTTGGTTGTGC
>NW_020959260.1:0-2252 GCF_003031625.1 Empidonax traillii | reverse complement strand
GAGAATCCGTCCCCGTTCTGCAGGAGGGATTTGCATGCAGCAGGGAGCTCCAGCCCAGTGTTCCTGTGGGAACCCATGGCAGTGGATTAGGGGCCATTGACGTGGGTAATCCCCCCACACCACAAAGCAGGAATTGGGCTGGTGGGATTGCTCTGCAGCTCTGCTCAGGAGGGATCCTCCCTGCCTTTTGGACATTTCAAAGGGTCCCTGGGAGCACCACGGGAGAGACCCCAACTGTCTTTGGCTTGTCCCCGAGGCAAGAACAAAAGCAGGGAAAACAATGATGAAAGGACCTGGCTTGATCCAGCCCTGGCTACAAACAGCCCCACACCTGTGTCCCTGGAGAGAGGGAGATGTGGCAGGTCTTCATGTGTGACCCTTGGCCATTGGGCTGGGCTGGGCAGGGATGGTGACAGGGCTGGGGACATGTCCCAGTCATTTGGAGCCCCTCGTGTGTCTTCCTGGGCAGGAAGGCAGGAAGGATGGGCAGGGCTGGGTTAAGCAGGCCCTGGGAGGCAGAGGCTCTTCCCCAAATCCCCACCTCCCTCCCAGAGCATCCTGGCACTCCTGGGTGGGTGAGATGATAGCTCTCTTCTCCCCAGACAGCTCTGCTCCCTCCTCTCTCCAACCTCGGGCTATTTACAGCGCTTTTCCCAGTGTCTCTGAGTGGCTCTCAGAAAGTTTCCATCTCTGCTTCAGATGGAGCACTTGGCAGCACTGCTTGAGAGCCTGAGGGTGCCCATGTGTGTGCACAGAGGTGGGTGTTGGGCCACTTGGCAGCGTGGGGTCTGTGCACACACGGTGTGTGAGGGCACCAGTGCCTTCCTGGGGACACGAAGTGAAGTGGGGATTTGCTCAGAGATACCCACTGAAGGACCAGCCACTGCTGACAACATCTCTGGTTTTCCCTTACTTATGCTGCAAGTTTGCTTTTGTTTCCACACCCCTTAAGTCTTTCATTGAGGAATTTTCAAGCTCTCGGTGCCAGGGAGTGAATGCAGAGAGATTGCTCCCATCAGGTCCCCTGTTTGCAGGCCAGAGCTCTGCAGGGCCAGCACGTGGAGAATCCTCATTTCAACCCATTTTGGGATTTTGGGGCCTTACCTCTATCCCATAGAAATGAGGGAATACTTTGAACGTCTTGGCAGCTCTTCCCACCCGGGGTGAGGACTGCAGGCAGGCACAGAGCCATGCCTTGATTCCCTGGGGTGAAATTCCCCCTGGCACAGGGGGTTTGTACCTAAACTCATGCTGAGAGAAGTGACACCTGCTCTGCCCACTGTGGCTGAGACTGGGAAACTGGGAGCCCTCCGTGTCCTGCAGATTGGGACCACCAGTCCCACCCAGGCTGGGACCACCTGCCCCCCAGGGCACGCATCAGCCCCGAGATCATGGCTTGGACATCTGATGTGCCTGGCAGGAGAGCTGAGGTGCATCATCCCACCAATGGAGCCAGGCTTTCAGGCACAAGTGTCTCTAATTATTAATTAGCTGATGAGGGTTTATGATGTTTTAGCACAGCTCTCCTGTTGCCTGTGACACTTGCCCGTGATGGGGAGCAGAGGGGGCTCGGTGCTCCTGTTGCTCACACGTGTGCAGGGGCTGTTGTGCAGGAACAAGGGACCCTCAGAGCCAGTAATTCCACATCCCCCCATGGCAGGGGGGGTCAGAGCTGTCACCCACGCCAGCAGGACGGCTGTGCTGGTTATCTGGCCCGGTTCAGCCCAGCTCAGCACTGTTCTGCACCCACACGGGATACCTCGGCCACATCAGGCCCTCACTGGGGCTTCTCCAGGCAAGGACAAGCCTGGGGGGAAATACAGGAGGTGTCACCCAGACGTGTCCCTCCCCCAGCCCTGATGCAGAGGAGGGGTCTGCAGGAGCCACGAGCCATCTGCACTGTGCTGTGCCTGGCAGCAGCCCCTGTCCCCTGCCCCCTGTCCCCTGCCCCCTGCCCCCTGTCCCCAGCCCCACTGCCCTGCCATCCCTGCTGTGCTCCCAGCTGTGCTCCCAGCTCCAGGCTCTGCTCCCAGAGGTTCTGCTGCCTGCTGGGCTCATCCCCCCCGTGCTGGGCTCTGGCCCGGGCCGGCAGAGGGAAGGGTTAAGTGCGCTGGGGAGGCTCTGACATTTTGCTAATGGGCTGTGTTAATTGATTCGCTCATTTCCATTTGTTCCTGTTAAAGAGAGACAGATGAGAGTGGTCCTGCCGAGCAGGCCTTGGCAGGGAGCTCCGCTGTGTGCAGATGTGCTCC
>NW_020959259.1:21578-22641 GCF_003031625.1 Empidonax traillii | reverse complement strand
ATCTGCAAGGACTGGGCCCTTTGCCTCCGAGGGGAGGGAGGAGGAATCAATCGCCGCTTGAAGACGATCTACAAACCGTGTAAAAGTTTCACTTTCAGCTTGTTTGATGGTAGACCACGGGGATGGCTTAGCAATAGCTGCTGAGGCCATGTGAATGGCTTCTCTAGCAGCCCTAGTGGTTGCTCTAACCTCATGGGGTTGCATACCTTCTGCCTGTGCTCGTGGGGTGATCATAGCAGGGTCAACACCCATTAACTGTTGCAAGCTAGAACCATGCAGGGGATGGTCTGGACCAGTTACTGACGCAAGCTGTTTCACACAATTATCCTCCCATTCCTGTTTAAAAACAATCATTCCTGCTCCATCAAAAATCATCTTACAGGTTTGCTTTATATCAAATGGAAGCAGGTCATCTCCCCCAAAACCACCGTCTATCAGGGTGGAAACCATGGCAGAATTAAGTCCTTTGTCTGTTATAGCTTTAGTAATCGCCTGTATGTCTTTTGGATTTACCGGAGAGTAAATCCTTCTGTCTCCCTCCATTTGAACCGGGAATGCTAGTGAAGCTGACGTAGCCCATTCTGCATTGGTAGCTCTAATTTCCTTCCAGTCCGTGAGAGGGGTTAGCTTTTTCTGTGGCTCAGATTTATTTTTATTTTCATTTACAATTACATCTGCATTCCTTTTCTCTTTCTCCGTACTCAAATCAGTCGCATCCTGCTCCCCCCTCTCTTGTCGCTCACTTTGTGACCTCCCCCGGTTAGTGTCTGACTCAATGTCCGAACTCGAATGACTGACTACTTCCGGTTTGCCATGCCTTTTGCCCGGGCTGCGGCCCCGTCCCACTCTTCTTCGGACACACGACTGACCGCTCCGCCTCTCTCTCATGCTAACAGACCGTTCCCTCCTCCTTCTCTCATCCCGCCCCCTGCTTGGGGCATTACACTTGCACGAACCTTTTTTCAAACGACTACTATAACCGACACTCCCCCTCCGACTCGCACCCCCCTCCCTTTCACTCGAACTTTCTGTTTCGCTCACGCTGCCTCCTCCACTCGTACCT
>NW_020959259.1:17070-18175 GCF_003031625.1 Empidonax traillii | reverse complement strand
ACATCATTGGGGAAGAGTGTCATGACAGGGGATTAGTGAAAACAAAGAGACAACTGTGATGTCACATGGACATCAGTGACATCATTGGGGATAATGGTGACATCACAGGGGACAGCGGTGACATCAAAAGTACAGTAGTGACATCATTGGGGACCAGTGGCATCACCGAGTACTTGTGACAACAAAGGGACAGCCTTGATATCACAGAAACATCAGTGAAGTCGCAGGGGATTGGGGAAACATTGCAGAGACACCAGTGACATCATCGGGTACAATGGTGACATAACAGAAGACATTAGTGACATCACAGGGAAATCAGTGATGTCATTGTGTACCAGTGACATCACAGGGGACTGTTGAAAACAAAGGGACAACCATGATGTCTCAGGGGACATCACTGAGATAACAGCAATGTGGGTGACATCACAGAGACAACAGTGACAACATCTAGGACACTGGTGACATCACAGGGGACACTGGTGACATCACAGGGATATCGATGACATCAGTGGGGACCAGAGACATCACAGAGGAGTGTTGAAAACAAAGGGACAACCCTGATGTCACAGAGACATCAGTGACATCACAGGCAGGGACAGGGCTGACATTACAGAGACACCAGTGACTTGATTGGGGACATTGCTGACTTCACAGGGGACAATAGTGACATCACAGGGACAGCATTGATATCACTGGGGACCAGTGACATCACAGGGGACTGTTGACAAGAAAGGGAAGGCCATGATGTCACAGGGACATTGGTGACATCACAGAGACAGCAGTGAAATCATTAAAGACCAGTGACATCACAGGTGACTGGTGTCAATGAAAGGATAGCTGTAATGTCACAGACATAACAGTGATGTCACAGGGGTCTGGTGACATCAGAGGGACATTGGTGACATCACAGGGAAATGGTGCCACTGCTGGAGACAGTGGTGACACCACAGGGACAGCAGTGACATCACTGGGGACCAGTGACATCACAGGGGACTGGTGACAATGAAAGGTGTGATGTCACAGGGAAATTAGTGACATCAAATAGGACATTGGTGACTTCACAAAGGCAGGGGTGAAATTACAGGACCAACAATGACATCACTGA
>NW_020959259.1:9193-10185 GCF_003031625.1 Empidonax traillii | reverse complement strand
CAAAACCCACCCACAGAAACCCACGACACCCAGTGACTCCCACTTGCCCCAGGATGGTCCCAGTTCCCAGCAGTGTGATCCCAGTCACTCCCAGTTCATGCCAGTTGCCTCCAGCATGCACCCTGCCACTCCCAGTTACTCCCAGTTGCTTCCAGCACAATCCCAGTTGCTCCAAGGATGTTCCCAGTTGATTCCAGCATGGCCCCACTGGCTCCCACTTCCCCCCTGAGTAGTTCCAGTCAATCCCAGTTTGATCCTGGTCCCTTATGATCCCTACTATGATCCCAGCGTAGTGCTGGTCACTCCCACCATGATCCCAGTAACTCCCAATAGGATCCCAGTTGCACCCAAGGTGGTCCCAGTTGCTCCCAGCCCCCCCAGGATGGTTCCTTTCCCTCTCAGGGACTCCCAGTCTGAGTCCAGTATGGCCCCAGACACTGTCAGTCCCTGCCTGGACGATGTCATTTGCCCCTACATGGTCCCAGTTCATCCCAGTATGATCCCAGTATGAGTCCAGTCACCACCAGTATGATACCAGGAACTTCCAGACACTTCTAGTACAAAGCCAGTTTAATCCCACTCATTCCCAGTATGGCTGCAGTCCCTCCCACACACTCCCAGTATTATTGCAGTCGCTCCCAGTAAGACCCCAGCAGGACCCCAGGAGCGGCCCAGCTGATCCCAGTATGATCCCAGTTGCCCCCAGCAGGGTTCCAGTTGCTCCCCTTCACCCCTACTATGGTTCCAGTCACTCCCACAATGATCCCAGTCACTCCCAACCACTCCCAGTATAGCCCAGTTGCCTCCAGTATGCTCCCAGTCAGTCTTAGTATGATCCCAGTCTCTCCTAGTAGGATCAAAGTTACCTCTTGCATGATCCCAGTAGCTCCCAGTCACCCCACTGTAGTTCCAGTCCCTCCCAGTATGACTCCAGTATGATCCCAGTGACACCCTCTATGCTGGCAGTCACAGCCAGGATGAACCCAGACATT
>NW_020959259.1:0-3296 GCF_003031625.1 Empidonax traillii | reverse complement strand
TTAAAAGGGGTCTTGGGAGCATTGAGGGGTCAAAGGGATCGGGGGGGGGGGGAGGGAATTAAAGGAAAAATGGGGGTTAGGGGACATTTGGGGGGCCTTATTGGGGCCTGGTGGGGAGAGAAGGGGCAGCACCATGAGCAGGTGAGTCCTGAGACCCCCCTGGTGTCCCCAAGAACCTCCTGCTGTCCTCAATTTCCCACTTGGCACCCCAAGACACACCTGGTGTCTCCAATGTCCCCAGGGCCTCCTCATGGCCGTAATTCCCCCTTGAAACCCCCCCTTTCCACTGTCCTCAAACCCCATCCCTGATGTCCCCAACCCTCCATCTCCCCCCCGAAAGGCCCCCCCATCCCCCCACACTCATAGAAAGCCCAAGGGCATCTCAGGACACATTGGGACACTTGGGGGACTTTGGGGGGCACTGGGTGATTACTGGGGGGTAGTGGGACACATTGGGGGGAACCAAAGGGGCACTGGGAGGGACTGGGGGGGTTATTGAGGGATGCTGGGAGGGTACTGGGAAAAACTGCATGATTACTAGAGAAATACCAGGACACACGGAGGGACACTGGGAGGTTACTGGGCCATACTGAAAGCCACTGGGAGGTCACTGGGCTATACTGGGGGCACTGGGATCCCCTTACCCAGATATGGTTCATCTCCCTGCAAAGATTTTGGGTGGCACTGCCAGGACCCCTCCCCTAAGCCTGGGGGACCCCCTGGACACAACTGATAGGCTTTGGGGACCTCCGAGCCTCACCTCCTGTGGGGTCTCTGTGTGCTGAGTTTTGGGGGTCTCTGGGGTTCGGGGGGGCATCAGGAACCGCTTTCCCTGCGGTCGGTCCGCCCAGCCGGCAGGGGACGCTGTGGCACAAACGGCAATGGCGGCGCCGCGCGAGGCCTTTAGAGAAATTGAAGTTTCTTTAATGAAAATTCCGCTGGCGCCTGCGCAGTGCAGCCATGGCGTTTAAACAGCACCCCCTAAGAGCTTTCCGAGGCCCCCAGCCCTTTCGAGGACCTCCTAAACCCCTTCAGGCACCTTCACCCTCCCCTCTGAGCGCCCTGAGGACACTAAATCCCCTCCGCGACCCCCGAGATCCCGCGTGGACTACAAAACCTCCTCGGGAAACCCCGAGCCCCTCCTCTCCACTCTGCCGAGCCCTCCAGCCTTCCCGCCCACAGCCGCGCTCCCCGCAGCCCCCGAGCGCATCCCCAGACTCACCACAGCCCCAGCCAGGTCTCAACAGGCCTGAAGAGATCCTTCTGTCGCCGCCGCCATCACTTTCCCGGCAGCCACCGCGGGGCTGTGCGCGCGCCCCGCCGGCAGAGACCCCGCCCCGCCCCCTTTGCCGCGCGGGGCACGCCGGGAGTTGTAGTTGCAGCCGCTCAAAGCTCCGAACTCCCCCAGACTCAATTCCCCACGGGCGTTCCTGGGCCAGAACGGGGCAGAACCGGGGCGGGGACGGGACGGGCATTGGGTGGAAATCATTATAAAAACTGTAACCCCTGCGTTGGAAGGGACGGATGTGGGTTTGTATTCCTGGAGCCTGGAGGCTTCTGAAAATCTCTGCTGCTTGTCTGACCTCTTGCCTAGTTTGGCCTGGAGTCTTTTTTCTCTGCAGCCTTTTAGGCAACAACGTTTATGGGGTTTATGAGGACATGGCCTTTATGAGGAGAGCCTCTTAGGAGGTGTATGGGCTTTCTGAGGACAGCACCTTTATGACCTGCATGGGCTTTATGCAGAGAGATCTTTTATGATGAGAGCTCTATCATGAGGTGTATGGGGTGTATGAGGAAGTGCTTTTATGACATTTATGGTGTTTATGAGGACAGATCCTTTATGAGGTTTATGGCATTTATGAAAACATCTCTTTTTTGAAGACAGCCCCATGAGGAGGTTTATGGGCCTTATCACGACAGGGGCTTTTCTAGGCTTGCACTGTTATGAGGTGTGTGAGGGTTATGAGGACAGTGCCTTTATGAGGCTGCCCCATTGTGAGGTGGATGGGGTTTATGAGGAGAGCAGCATTATGACATGTAAGGGTGTTATGAAAACAGCTTTTATGATGAGAGCTCTTTTATGAGGTGTTTGGGCTCTCTGAGGCCTGCACCATTATGAGGTTTATGGGCTTTACAAGAGCAGTGTCTTTATGAGGCCTGCACTTTTATGAGATGGATGGGGTTTATGAGCTTTTATGACGTATATGGGGTTTTTGAGGACATGGCCTTTATCATGGGAGCCCCTGAGGAGGTTTATGGGATTTATGAGGACAACACCATTATGACATGTACAGGCTTCATGAAGACAGAGCTTTTATGATGAAAGCCCCATTATGAGGTTGTTTTGCTTTATGAGGTCAGTGCCTTTATGGGGCCTGCACCATTATGAGGTTTATGGGTGTGATGGTTCAGACCTGGCTCCCTGCCAAATGCCCAAAATCACAGTAGCAACCCCTTCCCCCTCCTTTCTTCCCTTAGGGCAAAGGAAAAAAAAAAACTGTGACAAAACTGAAGAACCTGGAATCAAGCTAATTATATAAAAATATATTTATTTATGTATATTACAGTTATATACAATTAAGATGCTATGTACACAGCACAGAGAATCCAAACACCCCTTGAAGGGAAAGGAAAAAGAGAAAAGGGGACAAAAGCAGACAAAAAGGGAAACCAAATAGATATACACAATCAAACACAAGAACTGTCCTAATTACTAGCAAAACAAATCTCACCACTTCCCTTAGAAAAGCAGGATTGGCAGACACGGCCAGCACTCTCCAAACTTCCACGTGGTAGGCCAGAGGACACTTCAGGCCTCAGTTTTAGATAAGCGAGACCAACACAAGGACCCACTGCCCTGAACCTCACCAGAAGAGAAGAGAGTGAGGTCTCTGATCTCCAACTTATTTATACTCTGGTTTACGTGCAAATCGTATGAAATACTGGGTACAAGGCCACTTCCTTGGTTACAAACTGGTTACCAGGAAGGCCCAGACCAAAACCATCACAGGGAGGAATCTTCATTCTTAGTCCATTTTGGGATTCAGACTCACCATTTCAGCGTGGGCGTTCTGACACCAAACAAATGAAGTTCCATCCAGAAAAAAAAGCCCTTACCTTCCATCTCTCCTGTGAAATTGGTGAGCCACTCTTGGCACTCCAGGCACAAAGAGATGTTCTTGTGCTGGCACCTTTTGTCTGGGAGGAATCTTCATTCTTATTCCATTTGGGGGATCAGACTTGTGGGGTGCTGAGCTGAAAAAAGACACACTATGGACAAACCATACTAACTGGCC
>NW_020959258.1:8419-10197 GCF_003031625.1 Empidonax traillii | reverse complement strand
CTGCAGCACAGATGGCCAAGGGCTCTGGCAGGGCTGCAAGGCCCAAAGGCACCCAGGCCTTTGTGCCCTTGGCTCTGGCAGCTGCCTCTGCCCCTCAGGCCACCACAAGACACTTTCCTTTGTCTGCCTGCACTCCTGGCCTGCAAGGATCTGCTCTCAGGAGTCCCTGGGGAGACTTTGTCAGTGCCTGCCCTCAGTGGGGCCCAGCAATGCTTCAAGGGACTGGGCTTTGCCTTCTGATTTCCTGAGCAGCTTCTTCAATCTTCTCTCAGTACCTCAGGATGATGGATTTGTCTCTAAACACACTGTGGGACTCATTAAAATAGAGAAAAACAAATTATTTCCCTTCTTTTAATTGTCTTTATGTCTTCAAGATTCCTACAGCTAATTGGAGTTGTTTTGTAGTTTAGCTAATGAGGAAGATTTTAAAGTGGTAGTCACAAAAATTTTTTTTTCAATGGCAGGGAATAATTTCTACAGAGCTTTGGGATGCAAAAGGGTCAGGGTGCAAAGGATTTGGACACAAAGTAAAGGGGGCAAAAGAGATTAGTAGCACCTAATCACTGACCAACTTTCAACTTTTTCAACATTCTCTTTTAACAGGGATTCAGTAGCTTTTACTACAATTGAACAGGGACTGAATTATAGATTCCCAATAACAACACTCACACCACAGTCAGTTCACACCCACACCCAGGCAGAGATGTGTGGACACATCAGGATCTGGGGTTTGGCTTCTGACTTCTTGAGCAACTTCTTCAGTCTTCTCTCAGTACCTCAGGATGATGGACTTGTCTCTAAACACACCGTGGGGCTCATTAAAATACAGACAAACAAATTAGTTTTTCTTTTTTTTTTTTTTTGGTTTCTTCATGTCTTAATATCTTCAACAACTAATTGGAGTTGTTTTGTAGTTTTGCTAAAGAGGAAAATTTCAAAAGCAGCTCTCAAAGAATAGCTTTTTTTTTTAATGAAAGGGAATGTTTTCCACAGAGCCTTGGGATGTAAGAGGGTCAGGGTGCAAAGGGTTTGGATCCAAACATAAGGGGGCAAAAGACATCAGTAAAATTTAATCATTGACCGACTTAACTGTTATCAAGGGATTGAATAGCATTTACTAGAATTGAACAGAGACTGAATTATAGATTCACAATAACAACACTCACATCACAGTCAATTCACACTAATATCCCAGACCTTTTTGTTTGTTTGTTTTTTAATTTTTGTAGTTTTTAGAACTAGTTGTGTAGTGAATATATTTTAATGAAGCTGTATTATATCCCTTACCCTTAACAGAGTAGTTACGCATACCCAACCCTACTACCCCATTCCATATCAATCCCTCTAAACTCCGTTTTTAGTCTTCTTTTCAAGGTAGAATTTTAGAAAAACATCCCAGGACCTGGACCAGAAGATATCAGCCAGACACAGTGACCTTCTAGGCAGAACTCTTTAGGAACTCCCAGGATTGTGTGTGCTGTGAAGAAGATGAAGATGAGGAAGAAGGGGTCCCAAAGACACCACACCCAGTTCCTGAAGGGGTGTGTCAGGGGGCAGAATGGGGCAGAACCAGGGCTGCATAAACCTGCGATTGGATGGACCTTATTATAAAATCCTAGAACCCCTGTCTGGGGGGGCACACATGGTGTGTGTTCCTCTAGGCCTAACAACTCATTAAAGGACCAGGTCTCTTTATCTTATCTCCTACCTAAATTGGCCTGGAGTCTTTTTCTCCATGGCCTCTTAAGGCAACATTTTGTGGTTTTGCTCTGGCTCAA
>NW_020959258.1:0-1968 GCF_003031625.1 Empidonax traillii | reverse complement strand
AAAGGGAGATGAGTGACATCACTGAGGACCAGTGACATCACAGGGGACTGCTGACAAAAAAGGGACAGCCGTGATGTCACAGGGGCACTTCACAAGCACAGGGTTGACATTATAGAGACACAAGTGACATCATCGAGGACATGCTGAAGTCACTGGAGACAGTGGTGACATCACAGGGACAGAGTGACACCATTGAGGAACAGTGATATCACAGAGGAATGGTAACAAAAAAGAAACAGCCATGAGTCACAGAGACATCAGTGACATCATCAGGGACATTGGTGACATCACAAGGCACTGGCAACAATAATGGGAAAGCTGTGATGGCACAGGGGCATTGGTGACATCACAGGGGACATCAATGACTGCATAAGGCCAGGTGTGACATCACAGAGAAAGCAGTGATATCACTGATGACACTAGGGACATCACAGGGACATCCATGACATCACTGGGGACCAGTGACATCAGAGGGAACTGGTGAAAACAAAGGGACAGTTGTGATATCACAGTGACATCGGTGACATCAATGGGGACATTGGTGACTTCACAAGGACTAGGGTGACATTACAGAGACACCAGTGACATCATCAGAAACATTGGTGACACCACAAAAGACAGTGGTGATATCCCAGGGACTGCAATGACCTCATTGGGACCAGTGACGTCACAGGGGACTGTTGACAACAAAGGGACGGTCGTGATGTCACAGGGACATCGATGAACTCACTGGGACATGGTGCCACGGCTCAGCACAGTGGTGACATCACAGAGACAGCAGTGACATTAATGGGGACATCTGTGACATCACAACTGACATCAGTGACTTCACAAGGCCAGGGGTGACATCACAGAGACAGCAGTGACATCATCGAGGACAATGGTGACATCACAAGGGACAGTGATAACATCACAGAGACAGCAGGGACATCATTGGGGACCAGTGACATCAGAGTGACAAGAGAGGGACAGCAGTGATGTCACAGGGACATCAGTGACATCAATGCGGCCTGGTGACATCACAGGGACATTGGTCACATCACAGGGACATGGTGGCACTGCTGGGGACAGTGATGATATCACAGTGACAGCAGTGGCACTATTGGGGAGCAGTGACATCACAGGAGAATATTGACAGCAAAGGGAGAGCGGCGATGTCACAGGGACATCGGTAAATTCACAAGGAGAGGGTTGACATCATAGAGACACCAGTGACATCATCAGGGACAGTGGTGACATCACAGGTACATCAGTGACATCATTTTGGACAAGTGACATCACAGGAGACTGATCACAAGAAAGGGACAGCCCTGATGTCACAGAGAAGTTAGTGACATCATGGGGACATGGAGCCACACCTAGGGACAGTGGTGACATCACAGAGACTGCAATGACCTCAATAGGACCAGTGACATCACAGGTGACTTTTGACCACAAAGGCACAGCTGTGATGTCACAGGGATGGTGGTGACATCACAGGGGACATCGGTGACATCACAAGGCCAGGTGTGACATCACAGAGACAGCAGTGACATTATCGGTGACACTGGTGGTGCCACAGGGGACAGTGGTGACATCACAGAGACAGCAGGGACATCATCGAGGACAATGGTGACGTCACAGAGGACAGTGATGACACCACAGAGACACAAGTGACATCAACAGGGGCGTCTGTGACATCACAGCTGAGATCAGTGATTTCACAAGGCAAGGGGTGACATCACAGTGTCACACCAGTGACATTATCGATCACACTGGTGACATCACAGGGGATAGTGATGACATCATTGAGTTCCAGTGACCTCATAGGGGACTGTTGGCAACAAAGGGACAGTCGTGATGCCACAGGACTATCGGTGACATCACAGGGGACCGTGGCAACATCACAAAGACATCAGTGACATCATCAAGGACAATGGTGACATCACAGGGGACAGTGGTGACATCACTGAGACAGCAGGGACATCA
>NW_020959257.1:8742-10198 GCF_003031625.1 Empidonax traillii | reverse complement strand
GTTACGGGAGACCACGTGTAGTGTCTCTGCCTCTCCGTACTAACATGTCACGAGGTGCCACAGTTAACTACTTACAGTGAATCTTCTTGGGCAAGGATTTTAAGAAATGTATCTGGTTTCATGGATTCCACTCCAGCATCCTAACCACACGTTAGTACAGTATTTTATTATACATAAACCCCTGGGGTCTCATTTTCTTATTATTTCATAAAAGATATTTTCCCTATCACACATAATTAGGGATTTTTGTTGAGGACACATGTATAAGACCAAGTTTCCACTTCTTCCTACATTAAATTTTTTTCCAAATAAACCACCCTAGAGCAAACAAACTAGATAATCTGGTTAATGAAAATTAGAGCAGCAAACAGGTCCTGAATTCCTAATGGACTGACAATCCTGGGAAGAAAATTTTTTCCTTTAAACTTGAATCACAAAAACAATGGTATCTTTAAGATTACTTTGTTATGACTTTGAGGGCTCAAAGTCTTTCTTCTACTCTCGCATCTCCTCCTTTTATGGCAAAAGACATGGTAACACTGGCCTTAATCCCTCAAATAAATCAACAGGTCAGCCTTTGCTATTAAGTAGCTGGATGTTAATTCCTACAGTCTGGAGATAAACAGGTACGTTTGGAAAGTAACATTAGGAAAGCAATTTCAAATTCACAGAGTACGATTTGTTCTTTTCAATTGTCAAGGCAATCCTGATAATGTGAAGATATTTGCTACTGCCCTGTTAATCTATTTGTACAAAGAGCTGTCCATTCTCTAATCTTGCTTGATTTAGTGAAGGCATTCTGTTTCTTCACTGCAAGAATTGCATTGTATACAGAACATTTAGGTCAAAATAAAGTTCTTTGTACTTTCCTTCTATCTTTTCAATGATTTCTGGTCATACTCATACCTACATGCTTGTATTCACATCTAACACTGATTGATCAGGGTGTTAGCATTACCTGACTAACACAATTTCCATATAATTCATGTCCAGTTTCCTCATTGTGTAAATATATACTCTTACAGGGACCATACGAAACCCCTTCATAATGTGATGAAAATCAGAGAAATCTCTTGATCTCCAAGCTCTCTGTGACAGAACCCAGGGCTAAGCTTAAGCCTGTCAAGTACTGTAAGTTCCCATCTCTGTGACAAAAATGTTCTGTTATTCCCACCTGTATTATGTATAGTTGCTTTTGGCATCATATAAGCATTTAATCTGGCATACAGTCCAAAATTATCTTGCTAGGTGGTCTGCCTAGATCTGGTCACATATCCATAATTTTGAGGTCTCATAAACCAGGAACTTGTCGTAACCAGACACTGCTTAAGCCCAAGAAAAACTATTGAGTTTCTGGTCTAGGGTAGCTAGGCAAGAATGTGACCAAGAATGACTTCAGAGAATTATTATAAAAATCCATAGAAGTAAATGCAGTAATAAGATGCAGAAATAAAAG
>NW_020959257.1:0-1577 GCF_003031625.1 Empidonax traillii | reverse complement strand
AATCAGGCATTTTTTTCAGTTTTGTTTTTTTTCAGCTTCTTACAGAGTTCTTATTTCTTTCACCATTCCTAGATAGTCAAGTTCAGGTAGAGAGCACCAGGAAACATATCTCTTCTGCTGCCTTGATTGATTAGGAATTAGGCAAAGTCCTCATAGGAAGAAATTCTTTGCTAGGAAGAAATTCTTTAACGTGAGGTGATAAAGCACTGGAACAAATTGCCCAGAGAGGTTGTGGATGCCCCATCCCTTGAAGTGTTCAAGACCATGTTGTATAGGGCTTTGAACAACTCGCTCTAGTGGAAGGTGCCCCTGTCCACAGCAAGGGATTTGGAATGGACTGGCTAGAGAGGTGGTGGAGTCACAATCCCTGGAGGTGTTTAAGGAAAGTCTAAATGTGGCACTCAGTGCCATGGTCTAGTTGACATGGTGTGTTAGGTCATAGGTTGGACTGAATGATCTCAGAGGTCTTTTCCACCCTAATTGATTCTGTGATTCTTTGAACTAAATAGTCTTTAAGGTCCCTTCCAACCCAAGCCATTCTATGATTCTATGATCATCAGGATCCTGGGATCATGACACCAACTGTGTAAGATAAGACAAGGACAGTGCCCACTGTGCCCTTCTGGAATCCCTCAGGGATTCTGTGGTCCGTATTACACCTTTCATACAGAGTGTTTTTGAACAATGGGCTTCTGCTTTGAATCAGATTTTTTATGTAAGCAGAATGTGCTCTGAATTGTCTTCTCTGCCAATTGCAGCCTGCACACTGTGCCAGTTTTGTTGTTCACCTTGTGTCAGTCTGTGTAAGACTTAACTGATGAGTCAGAATATGCAACCAGTTATTCTTACAGCTGATCATCCTAATTCTAGAGTAATATTTGAGTGGAATTATTTGTAGGAAATTAATATTTTTGAAATTTATTTCCGTCTTATTCTTTATGCCTCAATGTACTTCATTAGAATGTGTATTTACTCCAGAGATCCTTTCTGTGCCTTGAAATCTCATGTTGAGAATATGCAGCCCGTTTTAGAATCATGAACCATGTAGGAAACTGCTTGTTTCAGGAGTAAGCTCATGGATCAATGGATTATTGTTGAGCAAGCAGGGCTAAGCATTTCAACACTTTTTACCGATTGGAACCTCATTACCTTTTTTTTGAAGACACAAGGCTTGTTGCAGAGTTCTGATTTTTTTGTTATTTTTATATCTTATTGAACACACCATTTACCTGTATTTGACTTTTTGTATGTGTGTCTTTTCCTACAGCCTTGCAAGTTCTGTATTTGGGACAGGTTCTGTCACATTAAAGGATATATGAAATTGTAATAAAGAGTAAATGTGCCTCAGGTACATATCATACATCTGCATACTTTTACATAGACTTATCTGTTTTGTATTCCATGACTAGGATGCATACAGCTTCATGATGATTTCTTTAACAAACAGAACTAAATGGATATTTTCTGAGACAGTTTTCAACAGAAAAGCTATTTGATGAGCCCAGTTTTTTTTTTTTTGTTTTTTTTTTTTTTTTTTTTTTTTTTTTTTTTTTTTTTTTTTTTTTTTTTTTTTTTTT
>NW_020959256.1:23404-25120 GCF_003031625.1 Empidonax traillii | reverse complement strand
TTCCCAAACCTTCCCAAACCTTCCCAAACCTTCCCTTCCCAAACCTTCCCTTCCCAAACCTTCCCTTCCCAAACCTTCCCTTCCCAAACCTTCCCAAACCTTCCCAAACCTTCCCAAACCTTCCCAAACCTTCCCAATTTTTTTTTCCCATTTTTTTTCCCATTTTTCCAGCTCTGGGTGTTCCTTCAAGCCGGGCCCCTCTGGAATTCTGCGATTCCCTGGATCCCTCCTCTCTCCGTCCGGCTCCGTGTCCCGCCGGGAGCCCCCAGGCCCGAGGGCCAGCCCAGCCGGGAAGGGGCCCTGGGAATGCTCCCAATCCCTTCCCCACCGACTCAGGTACGGATCCCCATCCGGGAATTCCCAGGGAATTCCAAGGGAAACGGCTCCGGCCCCTCATCCCGGGGGGATTCCCAAGGGTTCGGTGTCCAGGAGGTGACGAGTCAGGAGACCTCAGCATTCCAGGATTTCCAGAGTGTTCTGGATAAACCTCAGCATTCCAGGATTTACAGAGGGTTGTGGAGAGACCTCAACATTCCAGGATTTCCAGAGGGTTCTGGATAAACCTCGGCATTCCAGGATTTCCAGAGGGTCATGGATGGACCTCAGCATTCCAGGATTTCCAGAGGGTTCTGGATAGATCTCAGCATTCCAGGATTTCCAGAGGGTTGTGGATAAACCTCAACATTCCAGGATTTCCAGAGGGTTCTGGATAAACCTCAGCATTCCAGGATTTCCAGAGGGTCATGGATAGAACTCAACATTCCAGGATTTCCAGAGGGTTCTGGATAACCCTCAGCATTCCAGGATTTCCAGAGGGTCATGGATAGACCTCAGCATTCCAGGATTTCCAGAGGGTTCTGGATAACCCTCAGCATTCCAGGATTTCCAGAGGGTCATGGATAGACCTCGGCATTCCAGGATTTCCAGAGGGGAGAGGATAGAGCTCAGCATTCCAGGATTTCCAGGGGGTTGTGGATATACCTCAACATTCCACGATTTCCAGAGGGTTCTGGATAACCCTCAGCATTCCAGGATTTCCAGAGTGTCATGGATAGAGTTCAGCATTCCAGGATTTCCAGAGAGTTCTGGATAGAGCTCAGTATTCCAGGATTTCCAGAGGGTTCTGGATAAACCTTGGCATTCCAGGATTTCCAGAGGGTTCTGGATAAACCTCAACATTCCAGGATTTCCAGAGGGTTCTGGATAAACCTCAGCATTCCAGGATTTCCAGAGGGTCATGGATAGAACTCAACATTCCAGGATTTCCAGAGGGTTCTGGATAACCCTCAGCATTCCAGGATTTCCAGAGGGTCATGGATAGACCTCGGCATTCCAGGATTTCCAGGATTTCCAGAGGGTTCTGGATAGAGCTCGGAATTCCAGGATTTCCAGAGGGTTGTGGAGAGACCTCAGCATTCCAGGATTTCCAGAGGGTTCTGGATAAACCTCGGCATTCCAGGATTTCCAGAGGGTTCTGGATAGAGCTCAGCATTCCAGGATTTCCAGAGGGTCATGGATAGAACTCAACATTCCAGGATTTCCAGAGGGTTCTGGATAACCCTCAGCATTCCAGGATTTCCAGAGGGTCATGGATAGAGTTCAGCATTCCAGGATTTCTCCTCCACCCCCTCTCATCCCGGAATTTTGGGCTCCCAGGGAAAGATCTAGGAATTGCTCCTGGATTTGGGATCCTCTTCGAGCCAAACCCCTTGGATA
>NW_020959256.1:15558-17569 GCF_003031625.1 Empidonax traillii | reverse complement strand
GGATGGGATGGGATGGGATGGGATGGGATGGGATGGGATGGGATGGGATGGGATGGGATGGGATGGAGGAATCCCAGCCGGGGATCCCGGAGGGGTGGGAAGAAGGGCAATTCCACGGATCCTGTTTTCCCGCCTTGGGAAAACACTCCCAAGTCCTGGAGCTCCTCATCCCGCACATCTCCAGGCGCTCTTCCCCATTCCCACCATTTCGGGGCATTCCCACCTTTCTCTCCAAACTCGAGCTTGGGCAAGGGGAGAACCACCACGGAAAGGAAATCCCAAGATGTTTCCCAGCCCCCGGAGAATTTGGGAATGTCCCTCCTTCCCCAGAACTCCCGGAGTTGGCACCAAGGGAATCCCAGGGAGAAAAGGGGTGGTTGGTGACTTCCAGCTGATTTTTCCCAGCCTTGGGACAGACTCCAACCCCTGGAGCTCCTCACCTTGCCCATCTCCAGGCACTCTTCCCAATTCCCAATCCCAGGATGGGGAGGGGGCCTGGCAGGGCTTTCCATCTCCGGTGGTAATTTGGGAACGTCCCTCCATCCCACAGCCACCTCTAAACACCCAGAGTCGGCACCAAGGGAATGCCAGGTTTAAAAGGGGTGGTTGGTGACTTCCAGCTGATTTTTCCCAACCTTGGGAGTCACTGTTGGAGCTCCTGGAGCTGCTGCAGAACCTGATCCTGGACATCTCCAACCCCTGGGTGTTATCCCACCTTTCCCTTTGAACCTGAGCTGGGGATGGGGCCTGGCAGGGCTTTCCATCCCCGTTGGTAATTGGGGACTGTTGCTGTGTCCCTCAGTGACCCCCTGGGGATCAGGGGGGCAGTGGGAGCAGTTTCCATCCCCGTTGGTAATTTGGGACTGTCCCTTCAGTGACCCCCTGGGGTCAGGGGGGTCAGGGAGCACTTTCCATCCCCGTTGGTGACTCGGGACCATCGCTGTGTCCCTCAGTGACCCCCTGGGGTCAGGGGGGGCAGTGGAAGCACTGTCCATCCCCGTTGGTAATTTGGGAATGTCCCTCCATCCCTCAGTGACCCCCTGGGGTCAGGGGGGACAGCGGGATCACTGTCCATCCCCGTTGGTAATTTGGGAATGTCCCTCCATCCCTCAGTGACCCCCTGGGGTCAGGGGGGACAGCGGGATCACTGTCCATCCCCGTTGGTAATTTGGGAATGTCCCTCCATCCCTCAGTGACCCCCTGGGGTCAGGGGGGTCAGGGAGCACTTTCCATCCCCGTTGGTAACTTGGGACCATCGCTGTGTCCCTCAGTGACCCCCTGGGATCAGGGAGCAGTTTCCATCCCCGTTGGTGACCCCCTGGGGTCAGGGGGGACAGTGGGATCACTGTCCATCCCCGTTGGTGACTCGGGGCCGTCACTTGTCCCTCAGTGACCCCCTGAGGTCAGGGGGGTCATTGGGATCACTTTCCATCCCCGTTGGTGACTGGGGGCCGTCACTGTGTCCCTCAGTGACCCCCTGGGGTCAGGAGGGACAGTGGGATCACTGTCCATCCCTGTTGGTGACTGGGGGCCGTCGCTGTGTCCCTCAGTGACCCCCTGGGGTCAGGGTGGACAGTGGGATCACTGTCCATCCCCGTTGGTGACTGGGGGCCGTCGCTGTGTCCCCGCAGCCGCCGCTGAACGCGCAGATGCTGGCGCAGCGGCAGCGGGAGCTGTACAGCCAGCAGCACCGCCAGCGCCAGCTGATGCAGCAGCGCGCCCTCCTCCTGCGCCAGCAGAGCTTCGCCAACGCCGCCGCCAACGCCGCCGCCGCCGCCGCCGCCAACCCCAGCCTGCCCCCTCAGGGCGTGGGGCCCGCCCGGCTGCCCCCACAGCCCCCCCCGCAGCAGTTCCCGTACCCGCCCGCGTACCCGCCCGCCCCCGGCAGCCCCTTCGGCCCCGCGCCCGACAGGGGCACCGGCGCAGCCAGGGGGGTCCTGGCAGCAGCGCCCTTCGGGGCTGGCATGGGCACCGGCATGCAGCCCCAGAGCGTCTTTCAGTACCCACAGCC
>NW_020959256.1:8060-10190 GCF_003031625.1 Empidonax traillii | reverse complement strand
GATTTTCCGGGATTTTCCGGGGTCTGCAGGTGCCGGAGGCGGCGCTGAGGCCCGGGGGGCTCTACTGCAACCAACTCTCCTCCTCTGAGCTGCTCAAGGCGGACTCTGACGGGGCACAGGTCAGTCAGAAACGGCCTGGGGGGGTGAGAAACCCCCCAAAAAAAAAAACCTAAAAAATGGATGGGGAGGGCTCAGGGTGGGGGAGATTCACCCTAAAAAAACTCTAAAAAAAAAGGCCAGAGGGGCCTCAGGGTGGGGGAGATTCACCCTAAAAAAAAAAAACCCAAAAAAATGGCTGGAGGGCCCTCAAGGTGGGGGACAGGGTTGGTTGAGGCCACCACGGCCCCACCGGTGTGGGGTGACACCCCTTGGGGTTGAGGCCACCCCAGTTGGGTGACATCTCTGGGGTCAAAGCCACCCCAGTTTGGTGCCAGCCCCACCGGTGCCACCCCAGGAGCGTTCCCGGCCGAGGCTCCGGCGTGGGGACGAGGCCGGAGGGGGGGGTTGGGGTTTTTGGGGTTTTTGGGGGGTTCTGTCCCAGGCTGGGCCGGCAGCGCAGCGAGGAGGCGGCTCCGGGGTGACCCCAAACCTCGGGAATGCCCGCCCGGAGCGACCCCGTCCACCCCTGCCCTTCCCTGGATCCCTCAGATCCCAAGGGAACACTCCAGGACTCCCCATCCCCTGAGCTCTGCCCACCTGGACCCCACCATCACCTCATGGCCCTTCCCTTCTCCAGGGGACTCCCAAGCCAGGTTTTTCCGGGATCTTCTCCCTCAATCCTATTTTTTCTGGACGAGATCAGTTCCAAACCATCCCCATCTCTCCTGGTGTCCCTCAGATCCCAAGGGAACACTCCAGGACTCCCCATCCCCTGAGCTCTGCCCACCAGCCCCTCCCCACCCCCCACAACGCTTCCCTTCTCCAGGGCACTCCAAGCCCGGCTTTTCCAGGATGTTTCTCCCTCAATCCCATTTTTTTTTGGATCAGCACCATTCCAAACCATCCCAGTGTCCCTCCCCTTCCCGGTGTCCCTCAGATCCCAAGGGAACACTCCAGGACTCCCCAACCCCTGAGCTCTGCCCACCAGCCCCTCCCCACCCCCTATGGCTCTTCCCTTCTCCAGGGCACTCCAAACCCGTTTTTTTCCAGCGTTTTCTCCCTCAATCCCATTTTTTCTGGACAAGCACCATTCCAAATCATTCTGGTGTCCCTCCCCTTCCCTGTGGATCCCAAGGGAACACTCCAGGACTCCCCATCCCCTGAGCTCTGCCCACCAGCACCTCCCACCCCCCACGACCCTTCCCTTCTCCAGGGGACTCCAAACCCGGCTTTTCCAGGATATTTCCTCTCAATCTCTATTTTTCCAGATGAGCACCACTCCAAACCTTCCCGGTGCTCCTCCCCTTCCCTGTGGATCCAGAGGGAACACTCCAGGACTCCCCAACCCCTGAGCTCTGCCCACCAGCACCTCCCACCCCCCATGTCCTTTCCCTTCTCCAGGGGACTCCAAACCCATTTTTTCCAGGGTCTTCTCCCTCAATCCCGCTTTTTTTTGGATGAAAAACCACTCCAAACCATCCCAGTATCCCTCCCCTTCCCGGTGTCCCTCAGATCCCAAGGGAACACTCCAGGACTCCCCAACCCCTGAGCTCTGCCCACCAATCCCTCCCCACACCCCCCACGGCTCTTCCCTTCTCCAGGGGACTCCAAACCCGTTTTTTTTCCAGGGTTTTCTCCCTCAATCCCATTTTTTTTTGGACAAGACCCCTTGTGAATCATCCCAGTGTCCCTCCCCTTCCCTGTGGATCCCAAGGGAACACTCCAGGACTCCCCAACCCCTGAGCTCTGCCCACCTGGACCCCACCAGCACCTCATGGCCCTTCCCTTCTCCAGGGGACTCCAAGCCCGGCTTTTCCAGGATGTTTCTCCCTAAATCCCAGTTTTTTTCAGATGAGCACCACTCCAAACCATCCCAGTATCCCTCCCCTTCCTGGTGTCCCTCAGATCCCAAGGGAACACTCCAGGACTCCCCAACCCCTGAGCTCTGCCCACCAGCCCCTCCCCACCCCCCCTTTGCCCATTCCCTCCTCCAGGACGCTCCAACCCCCTTTTTTTTTTTAATTTTTTATT
>NW_020959256.1:0-1641 GCF_003031625.1 Empidonax traillii | reverse complement strand
TCCTGAACAATCATCCACCTTCCTGAACAATCATCCACCTTCCTGTACAATCATCCACCTTCCTGAACAATCATCCACCTTCCTGAACAATCATCCACCTTCCTGTACAATCATCCACCTTCCTGAACAGTCATCCACCTTCCTGAACAGTCATCCACCTTCCTGAACAATCATCCACCTTCCTGTACAGTCATCCACCTTCCTGTACAATCATCCACCTTCCTGAACAGTCATCCACCTTCCTGAACAATCATCCGCCTTCCTGTACAATTATCCACCTTCCCATGTGCTCATCCACCTTTCCAAGTGCCCTTCCACCTTCCTGTATAATCATCTACCTTTCCATATGCTCATCTACCATCCTATACTTTCCCCTGCCTTCCCAAACACTCACCTGCCCCCCTAAACACTCACCTGCCTTTCTGTATGATCATCCACCTTCCTAAACACTCACCTGCCTTTCTGTATGATCATCCACCTTCCTAAACACTCACCTGCCTTTCTGTATGATTATCCACCTTCCTAAACACTCACCTGCCTTCCTATGTGCCCTTCCACCTTCCCATGTGCTCATCCACCTTCCCATACAATCATCTATCTTCCTACATGGTCATCTACCATCCTATACTTTCACCTGCCTTCCCAAACACTCACCTGCCTTCCTGTCTGTCCACCCACCTTCCCATGTGCTCACCCACCTTCCTGGATGTTCATCCATTTTCCTACAGGCTCATCCACCTTCCCAAATGTCCATCCACCTTCCCAAATGTCCATCCACCTTCCCAAATGTCCATCCACCCTCCCATGTGCTCATCCATCTCCCTGTGTGTTCCTCCACATTCCTATGTGATCATCTCCCTTCCCAAACCCTCATCCCTCTTCCTATTCCCACATCCCTCTTCCTCAACCCTCTTGGATCCACTCTCGGATCCACTCCCCTTGGATCCACTCCCCCTGGATCCATTCCCTTGGATCCACTCCCCTTGGATCCACTCCCCTTGGATCCATTCCCTTGGATCCATTCCCCTTGGATCCATTCCCTTGGATCCACTCCCCTTGGATCCACTCCCCCTGGATCCATTCCCCTTGGATCCATTCCCTTGGATCCACTCCCCTTGGATCCACTCCCTTGGATCCACTCCCTTTGGATCCACTCCCTTTGGATCCACACCCCTTGGATCCATTCCCTTGGATCCACTCCCCTTGGATCCACTCGCCCTGGATCCATCCCCTTGGATCCATTTCCCTTGGATCCACTCCCCTTGGATTGTGAGGGAAGAGCAGGGCTGGGAGTGAATCCCGTGGTTCTGGAAAAATTGGAAAAGGCTGTTTTTCCAGACTATTCCAGGATGGTTCTCGTCCCATTTCCAAACGTTTTTTTTTTTCATCTTTGCCTTAAAAAAAAGAAACAAAACCAAACATTTTTTAACGTGTCCCCCGGGGGTGGCTCCGTGCCTGGAAAATCCTCCGAGTTTGCAGCAAAAAAAAAAAAAAAAGGATCATTTTCCTTATTTTGGGAGGGAATTCCCCCTCCCCGGGAGATGTTGAGTCAAGCAGGGAATGGGAGCCAACAGCTGGAAGCGGGAGGGAGCCAGAGGAGGCACTTGGGAATTTGGGAATTTGCAGCCTGGCCAGGAGGAG
>NW_020959255.1:8378-10202 GCF_003031625.1 Empidonax traillii | reverse complement strand
AATTCTACTCAAGTAAAAGTATTATATATTTATAGAAATACCTCTCCCCCCTTTATATCAGTCCAAGGAGGAGAAGCAGTCTCTTTCTCCATTCTCGGAGCTCCAGATCTTTTCAATAACTGCAACACTTTCAAGCTCTTCTTCTGTTATCTCAGGACAACAACTCCTTTTTGTCACAGCTGGAACTCTTTATCTCTCTTTTTCTTCTATGTCAGCCCCAAGGCAGGGCTGGGCCTACCCCTCTCCTGGGCTAAGATCAGAGGCTGGGGGTTACCCAGGCCCTGGAGGGTCTTCCATGGGCTTGGAAGGGGACACTTGGCTACCATGGATCTTCCCCACAGGGTCACAGGGGATAATGGCTTTTGAGTTCCTCCCCACGGGAGAACAGTCCTTGAATAGACCTCTCCGACATGGATCTAGCATGGATCCCTTACTTGGATCCCAACATCTTACCCAAGCCGTTCTTGCTCCAGCGTGAGGTTCTCTCAGGGTCACAAATCTCCAGCCCCAGCAGCATGGATCCCTCACTTGGATCCCAAGCTTACCTGAGCCGTTCTCACTCTGGTGTAAGCTCTCAGGGTCACAAATCTTCAACAGGACTCTGCCTCATTTCAGTCCTTCTCATGAAGTCTCAATTCTCTGGTACATCCACAAGCTCCTCTGTGAGCCGCATGGGGGTCTCCTCACCCCAACAATCTTCCAAAGGTAGCAGAGGTTTATTTTTTAGTCTTTTCCCTGCTGAAGAGAGAGAGTGAAAGGGGGAAGAAACAGCCCCCCCTCCTTGGAACTTTTCTTCTCTCTCCTCCAGCTGCTGGCTTGACCCTGGACACTTTGTTCTCTCTCTTCTGGAATTTCTTCTGCAGTGGTTTTTCATCCAAGCAGTCAGTCCTTTGAAGTTGTTTTTTTTTTTCTCCACTCTCTTACATGAGAGAAGGGGGGCTTTAGAGCCACACCTGCCCCCGGCCCACTGCTGGGGAAGGAGGGGGTCTGGCTCCCACCTTGGGCCTGTCGCCACTCCTACATGGATACCTAATTTCAACTGCTACTAATTTCAACTGCGCCACCAACCTTTTCTTCTCTTTTCCTAAATATATAATTAGCAAAGGCGTTACTAAAGTTTTGATTGGCTTCTTATCCAGAAAGCCACCTGGACAAAACCATCCTCAGCCCCAGGGGCTGGCCAGCTGGGCAAAACCACGACACCATCTATCTCGTGCAGTTGGTGCAGGACTCTTGGCACGACACAAAGAGCAAGAGTTTTCTGTGCAGGCACCTTTGGTCTGCGAGGTGTCTTCATCTGTACTGATTTTTGGCTACCTGTCTCAGTTCAATGAGACAGAAGTGTTTTGCTGAGGAGGATGAGTTATGACAACAAACAGAACTCCTTTATCTAAGCAATTGCAAATCCGAAATTAAGAGGCTCTGATTGAGAAAGTGTGGAGAAAGGAAAAAAAAAATAACAACTCTTTATTAAAGGATAAGTGTGTATTGGCAGAACAAGGAAAGAACACAAAGAAAACAACCAAACAATAATCCTATACCCCAAAGTCCCCTTCAAACAAAAACCAGATCAGTTTGCGCTTTTTTGGTGCAATTGGAACCACAACCAGCAGGGGGCGCTGTTGGATCACTGGGGGAGCAGAGCCTGCAGTGTGCTCTGGTGTCCAGCAGGGGGCGCTGTTGGATATGGCGGTTGCCATGGGGGGTCCCCGGGGGTGCAGGAGAAACCCAAAATGGAGATTTTCCCCTTCACACACCAAGAAGGGGAAAGAGGAGAGAAGGGGTTTTTCCCAAGGAAACTCACGCTGTGAGTTCTGTGGCTGT